>NC_079370.1:12248253-12548253 GCF_021018895.1 Seriola aureovittata | reverse complement strand
ACTTTTGTACTTTGCCTGTTGTCAGTTACTTACTCCACTGCATTTTAAGGTCATAGTATAGTATGGCATAGAACATCAAAAAAGGATCATCGTATAAAAAAGTAATAGTATGGTAAAGCATCAACTCACATAGTATTTTAAAGCATAATAATACCAAAATACATTATAGTATAGTTTGGCATGAAAATTTTAAAAAATGTCATAGTATAGTATGGCATAAAACATGAAAAAAACCATCATAGTTTATTAAAGCATGAAAGGTCATAAACATGTCATAGTATGGTAAGGAATAATACAGCATAGTATGTAAGACATAAAAATGCCAAAAAAACGTCATAGTATAGTATAACATAAAAATGTCAGAAAATATGAAGTTGATGAATATGAATATGAAGAATGTCTTTAGATGGCGGAAAATCATGCAAAACTCCCACAGAAAGGTGCCAGGTCTGGGATTTGAACCTACAACTTTCTCATTGCAAAGCACCTCTTATAACAAATGTGCCATAATGCCGAATCATCACAAAGCTTTTGTTCGACAGGACATAAAAACATCATAGCATAAAAACTTCAAAAATCGTCATAGTATAGTAAAACATAAAAATGCAAAAAAACGTCAAAGTATAGTATGGCATAAACATGCCAAAAAACGTCATAGTATATTAAGGAATAGAAGATCATAAACATGTCATAGTATGGTAAGGAATAATACGCCATAGTGTATTAAGGCATAAAAATGCAAAAAAAACGTCATAGTATAGTAAAGCATAAAATGTAAAAAAAAAAAAGATAGTATATCAAGGCATAAAAGTTCATAAAAACTTCATAGTATGGTAAGGAATAATACAACATAGTGTATTAAGGCATAAACATGCGAAAAAAGGTCATATTATAATATGGCATAAAATGTCAAAAAAACATCATAGTATATTAAGTCATAAAAGGTCATAAAAACGTTATAGTATGATAAGGAATAATATGACATAGTATAATAAGGCATAAAAATGTAGGCATAAAAATGTCAAAAAAATGATAATATATTAAAGCATAAAATGTCATAAAAAAATCATAGTATGGTAAGGTATCAAATTAAATAGTATTTTAAGGCACAAAAATGCTAATCAACGTCATATTATAATAGGAAATAAAAATTCCAAAAAACATCATCGTATATTAAGGCATAAAAGGTCATAAGAACGTTATAGTATGATAAGGAATAATACGACATAGTATAGTATGGCATAAAATGTCAAAATAACATCATAGTATATTAAGGCATAAATGATCATAAACATGTCATAGTATGGTAAGGAATAATACGACATAGTGTGTTAAGGCATACAAATCTCAAAAAACGTCATAGTATAGTATGGCATAAAAAGTAAAAAAAAACATCATAGTATATTAAGGAATAAAAGGTCATAAAGTCGTTATAGTATGATAAGGAATAATACGACATAGTATAGTAAGGCATAAAAATGCCAAAAAACGTCATAGTATAGTATGGCATACAAATCTCAAAAAAGGTCATAGTATAGTATGGCATAAATTGTCAAAAAAACATCATAGTATATTAAGGCTTAAAAGATCATAAACATGTCATATGATCGTAAGGATTAATACGACATAGTGTATTAAGGCATAAAAATGCCAAAAAACGTCATAGTATAGTATGGCATAAAACATCAAAAAAACATCAAAGTATATTATGGCTTAAAAGATCATAAACATGTCATATTATCATAAGGAATAATACGACATAGTGTATTAAGGCATAAAAATACCAAAAAACGTCATAGTATAGTATGGCATAAATTGTCAAAAAAACATCATAGTATATTATGGCATAAAACGTAAAAAAAACATCATAGTATATTAAGGCATCAAAGGTCATAAAATCGTTATAGTATGATAAGGAATAATACGACATAGTATAGTAAGGCATAAAAATGGCAAAAAACGTCATAGTATAGTATGGCATAAAAATGTCAAATAACATCATAGTATAGTATGGCATAAAACGTAAAAAAAACATCAAAGTATATTAAGGCGTAAAAGGTCATAAACATGTCATATTATCGTAAGGATTAATACGACATAGTGTATTAAGGCATAAAAATGCCAAAAAACGTCATAGTATAGTATGGCATAAAACATCAAAAAAACATCAAAGTATATTAAGGCGTAAAAGGTCATAAAATCGTTATAGTATGATAAGGAATAATACAACATAGTACAGTAAGGCATAAAAATGCCAAAAAACGTTATAGTATAGTATGGCATAAAACATCAAAAAAACATCAAAGTATATTATGGCTTAAAAGATCATAAACATGTCATATTATCGTAAGGAATAATACGACATAGTGTATTAAGGCATAAAAATACCAAAAAACGTCATAGTATAGTATGGCATACAAAAATCGCAAAAAACGTCATAGTATAGTATGGTATAAATTGTCAAAAAAACATCATAGTATATTATGGCATAAAAGATTATAAACATGTCATAGTATGGTAAGGAATAATACGACATAGTATAGTAAAGCATAAAAATGCCAAAAAACGTCATAGCATAGTATGGCATAGAAAGTCAAAAAAACATCATAGTATATCAAGGCATAAAAGGTCATAAAAACGTTATAGTATGATGAGGAATAATACGACATAGTATAGTATGGTATAAAAATGTCAAATAACATCATAGTATATTATGGTTAAAAGATCATAAACACGTCATATTATCATAAGGATTAATACGAAATAGTGTATTAAGGCATAAAAATACCAAAAAACGTCACAGTATAGTATGGCATAAAAGGTCATAAAAAATGTCATAGTATGGTAAGGTATCAAATGAAATCGTATTTTAAAGCATAAAAGATCATAAAAACATCATAGTATAGTAAGGCATAAAAATGCCAAAAAACGCCATAGTATAGTATGTCATAAATATGTCAAAAAAACATCACAGTATATTAAATCACAAAAGATCATAAACATGTTATAGAATGGTAAGGAATAATACGACATAGTATAGTAAGGCATAAAATTGCTGAAAAACGTCATAGTTTAATATGGCATACAAGTGTCAAAAAAACATCATAGTATATTAAGGCTTAAAAGATCATAAACACGTCATAGTATCGTGAGGAATAATACGACATAGTGTATTAAGGCATAAAAATGCCAAAAAACGTCATAGTATAGTATGGCATAAAAATGTCAAATAACATCATAGTATAGTATGCCATAAAACATCAAAAAAACATCAAAGTATATTAAGGCATAAAAGGTCATAAAATCGTTATAGTATGATAAGGAATAATACGACATAGTATAGTAAGGCATAAAAATGCCAAAAAACGTCATAGTATAGTATGGCATAAAATGTCAAAATAACATCATAGTACATTAAGGCATAAAAGATCATAAACATGTCATAGTATGGTAAGGAATAATACGACATAGTGTGTTAAGGCATACAAATCTCAAAAAACGTCATAGTATAGTATGGCATAAAAAGTAAAAAAAAACATCATAGTATATTAAGGCATAAAAGGTCATAAAGTCGTTATAGTATGATAAGGAATAATACGACATAGTAGAGTAAGGCATAAAAATGCCAAAAAACGTCATAGTATAGTATGGCATACAAATCTCAAAAGAAATCATAGTATAGTATGGCATAAATTGTCAAAAAAACATCATAGTATATTAAAGCTTAAAAGATCATAAACACGTCATATTATCGTAAGGATTAATACGACATAGTGTATTTAGGCATAAAAATGCCAAAAAACGTCATAGTATAGTATGGCATAAAACATCAAAAAAACATTAAAGTATATTAAGGCATAAAAGGTCATAAAATCGTTATAGTATGATAAGGAATAATACGACATAGTACAGTAAGGCATAAAAATGCCAAAAAACGTTATAGTATAGTATGGCATAAAACATCAAAAAAACATCAAAGTATATTAAGGCATCAAAGGTCATAAAATCGTTATAGTATGATAAGGAATAATACGACATAGTATAGTAAGGCATAAAAATGCCAAAAAACGTCATAGTATAGTATGGCATAAAAATGTCAAATAACATCATAGTATAGTATGGCATAAAACGTAAAAAAAAACATCAAAGTATATTATGGCTTAAAAGATCATAAACATGTCATATTATTGTAAGGAATAATACGACATAGTGTATTAAGGCATAAAAATACCAAAAAACGTCATAGTATAGTATGGCATACAAAAATCGCAAAAAACGTCATAGTATAGTATGGTATAAATTGTCAAAAAAACATCATAGTATATTATGGCATAAAAGATTATAAACATGTCATAGTATGGTAAGGAATAATACGACATAGTATAGTAAAGCATAAAAATGCCAAAAAACGTCATAGTATAGTATGGCATAGAAAGTCAAAAAAACATCATAGTATATTATGGCATAAAAGATTATAAACATGTCATAGTATGGTAAGGAATAATACGACATACTATAGTAAAGCATAAAAATGCCAAAAAAACGTCATAGTATAGTATGGCATAAAAAGTCAAAAAAACATCAAAGTATATTAAGGCATAAAAGGTCATAAAAACGTTATAGTATGATGAGGAATAATACGACATAGTATAGTATGGTATAAAAATGTCAAATAACATCATAGTATAGTATGGCATAAAACATCAAAAAAACATCATAGTATATTAAGGCATAAAAGATCATAAACATGTCATAGCATGGTAAGGAATAAAACGACATAGTGTGTTAAGGCATACAAATCTCAAAAAACGTCATAGTATAGTATGGCATAAAAATGTCAAAAAAACATTATAGTATATTATGGTTAAAAGATCATAAACACGTCATATTATCGTAAGGATTAATACGAAATAGTGTATTAAGGCATAAAAATACCAAAAAACGTCACAGTATAGTATGGCATAAAAGGTCATAAAAAATGTCATAGTATGGTAAGGTATCAAATGAAATCGTATTTTAAAGCATAAAAGATCATAAAAACATCATAGTATAGTAAGGCATAAAAATGCCAAAAAACGCCATAGTATAGTATGTCATAAATATGTCAAAAAAACATCACAGTATATTAAATCACAAAAGATCATAAACATGTTATAGAATGGTAAGGAATAATACGACATAGTATAGTAAGGCATAAAATTGCTGAAAAACGTCATAGTTTAATATGGCATACAAGTGTCAAAAAAACATCATAGTATATTAATGCTTAAAAGATTATAAATACGTCATAGTATCGTGAGGAATAATACGACATAGTGTATTAAGGCATAAAAATGCCAAAAA
Source organism: Seriola aureovittata (assembly GCF_021018895.1). Classification (NCBI taxonomy): domain Eukaryota; kingdom Metazoa; phylum Chordata; class Actinopteri; order Carangiformes; family Carangidae; genus Seriola; species Seriola aureovittata. The sequence continues at coordinate 12,542,910 of NC_079370.1, read as the reverse complement.
ACGTCATAGTATAGTATGTCATAAATATGTCAAAAAAACATCAAAAAAACATCATAGTATAGTATGGCATAAAACATAAAAAAAACATCAAAGTATATTAAGGCTTAAAAGATCATAAACACGTCATAGTATCGTGAGGAATAATACGACATAGTGTATTAAGGCATAAAAATTCCAAAAAACGTCATAGTATAATATGCCATAAAACGTAAAAAAAAAAATTACAGTGTATTAAGGCATAAAAGGACGTAAAATTTTTATAGTATGCTAAGGCATCAAATGAAATAGTATTTGAAGGCATAAAATTGCTGAAAAAAGCGTCATAGTATAGTAAGGCATAAAAATGTCAAAAAAACATCACAGTATATTAAATCACAAAAGATCATAAACATGTCATAGCATGGTAAGGAATAATATGACATAGTATAGTATGGCATAAAAATGTCAAATAACATCATAGTATATTATGGCATAAAAGATTATAAACATGTCATAATATGGTAAGGAATAATACGAAATAGTGTGTTAAGGCATAAAAATGCCAAAATACATCATAGTATAGTATGGCATACAAATCTCAAAAAACGTCATAGTATAGTATGGCATAAAATGTCAAAAAAACATCATAGTATATTAAGGCTTAAAAGATCATAAACACGTCATAGTATCGTGAGGAATAATACGACATAGTGTATTAAGGCATAAAAATGCCAAAAAACGTCATAGTATAATATGGCATAAAATGTCAAATAACATCATAGTATAGTATGGCATAAAACATAAAAAAAACATCAAAGTATATTAAGGCTTAAAAGATCATAAACACGTCATAGTATCGTGAGGAATAATACGACATAGTGTATTAAGGCATAAAAATTCCAAAAAACGTCATAGTATAATATGGCATAAAACGTAAAAAAAAATTACAGTGTATTAAGGCATAAAAGGACGTAAAAATTTTTATAGTATGCTAAGGCATCAAATGAAATAGTATTTGAAGGCATAAAATTGCTGAAAAAAGCGTCATAGTATAGTAAGGCATAAAATGTCAAAAAAACATCACAGTATATTAAATCACAAAAGATCATAAACATGTCATAGCATGGTAAGGAATAATATGACATAGTATAGTATGGCATAAAAATGTCAAATAACATCATAGTATATTATGGCATAAAAGATTATAAACATGTCATAATATGGTAAGGAATAATACGAAATAGTGTGTTAAGGCATAGAAATGCCAAAATACATCATAGTATAGTATGGCATAAAAAATCTCAAAAAACGTCATAGTATAGTATGGCATAAAATGTCAAAAAAACATCATAGTATATTAAGGTTAAAAGATCATAAACACATCATATTATCGTAAGGATTAATACGAAATAGTGTATTAAGGCATAAAAATACCAAAAAACGTCACAGTATAGTATGGCATACAAATCTCCAAAAACGACATAGTATAGTAAGGTATCAAATAAAATCGTATTTTAAAGCATAAAAGATCATAAAAACATCATAGTATAGTAAGGCATAAATATGCCAAAAAACATCATAGTATAGTATGGCATAAAACGTAAAAAAAAATTACAGTGTATTGAGGCATAAAAGGACATAAAAATGTTATAGTATGCTAAGGCATCAAATGAAATAGTATTTGAAGGCATAAAATTGCTGAAAAAAGCGTCATAGTATAGTATGGCATACAAATGTCAAAAAACGTCATAGTATAGTATGGCATAAAATTTCAAAAAAACATCATAGTATATTAAGGCTTAAAAGATCATAAACACGTCATATTATCGTAAGGATTAATACGACATAGTGTATTAAGGCATAAAAATACCAAAAAACGTCATAGTATAGTATGGCATACAAATCTCAAAAAAAGTCATAGTATAGTAAGGCATAAAATGTCAAAAAAACATCACAGTATATTAAATCACAAAAGATCATAAACATGTCATAGCATGGTAAGGAATAATATGACATAGTATAGTATGGCATAAAATGTCAAAAAAACATCATAGTATATTATGGCATAAAAGATTATAAACATGTCATAATATGGTAAGGAATAATACGACATAGTATAGTAAAGCATAAAAATGCCAAAAAACGTCATAGTATAGTATGGCATAGAAAGTCAAAAAAACATCATAGTATATTATGGCATAAAAGATTATAAACATGTCATAGTATGGTAAGGAATAATACGACATACTATAGTAAAGCATAAAAATGCCAAAAAACGTCATAGTATAGTATGGCATAAAAAGTCAAAAAAACATCATAGTATATCAAGGCATAAAAGGTCATAAAAACGTTATAGTATGATGAGGAATAATACGACATAGTATAGTATGGTATAAAAATGTCAAATAACATCATAGTATAGTATGGCATAAAACATCATAGTATATTATGGCTTAAAAGATCATAAACACGTCATATTATCGTAAGGATTAATACGAAATAGTGTATTAAGGCATAAAAATACCAAAAAACGTCATAGTATAGTATGGCATAAATTGTCAAAAAAACATCATAGTATATTATGGCATAAAACGTAAAAAAAACATCAAAGTATATTAAGGCATCAAAGGTCATAAAATCGTTATAGTATGATAAGGAATAATACGACATAGTATAGTAAGGCATAAAAATGGCAAAAAACGTCATAGTATAGTATGGCATAAAAATGTCAAAAAAACATCATAGTATAGTATGGCATAAAACGTAAAAAAAAACATCAAAGTATATTAAGGCATAAAAGGTCATAAAAATGTCATAGTATGGTAAGGAATAATACGACATAGTGTATTAAGGCATAAAAATGCCAAAAAACGTCATAGTATAGTATGGCATAAAACATCAAAAAAACATCAAAGTATATTAAGGCATAAAAGGTCATAAAATCGTTATAGTATGATAAGGAATAATACGACATAGTACAGTAAGGCATAAAAATGCCAAAAAAACGTCATAGTATAGTATGGCATAAAACATCAAAAAAACATCAAAGTATATTAAGGCATCAAAGGTCATAAAATCGTTATAGTATGATAAGGAATAATACGACATAGTATAGTAAGGCATAAAAATGCCAAAAAACGTCATAGTATAGTATGGCATAAAAATGTCAAATAACATCATAGTATAGTATGGCATAAAACGTAAAAAAAAACATCAAAGTATATTATGGCTTAAAAGATCATAAACATGTCATATTATTGTAAGGAATAATACGACATAGTGTATTAAGGCATAAAAATACCAAAAAACGTCATAGTATAGTATGGCATACAAAAATCGCAAAAAACGTCATAGTATAGTATGGTATAAATTGTCAAAAAAACATCATAGTATATTATGGCATAAAAGATTATAAACATGTCATAGTATGGTAAGGAATAATACGACATAGTATAGTAAAGCATAAAAATGCCAAAAAAACGTCATAGTATAGTATGGCATAAAAAGTCAAAAAAACATCATAGTATATCAAGGCATAAAAGGTCATAAAAACGTTATAGTATGATAAGGAATAATATGACATAGTATAGTAAGGCATAAAAATGCCAAAAAACATCATAGTATAGTATGGCATAAAAATGTCAAATAACATCATAGTATAGTATGGCATAAAACGTAAAAAAAAACATCAAAGTATATTATGGCTTAAAAGATCATAAACATGTCATATTATCGTAAGGATTAATACGACATAGTGTATTAAGGCATAAAAATACCAAAAAACGTCATAGTATAGTATGGCATACAAAAATCGCAAAAAACGTCATAGTATAGTATGGTATAAATTGTCAAAAAAACATCATAGTATATTATGGCATAAAAGATTATAAACATGTCATAGTATGGTAAGGAATAATACGACATAGTATAGTAAAGCATAAAAATGCCAAAAAACGTCATAGTATAGTATGGCATAGAAAGTCAAAAAAACATCATAGTATATTATGGCATAAAAGATTATAAACATGTCATAGTATGGTAAGGAATAATACGACATACTATAGTAAAGCATAAAAATGCCAAAAAAACGTCATAGTATAGTATGGCATAGAAAGTCAAAAAAACATCAAAGTATATTAAGGCATAAAAGGTCATAAAAACGTTATAGTATGATGAGGAATAATACGACATAGTATAGTATGGTATAAAAATGTCAAATAACATCATAGTATAGTATGGCATAAAACATCAAAAAAACATCATAGTATATTAAGGCATAAAAGATCATAAACATGTTATAGCATGGTAAGGAATAATACGACATAGTGTGTTAAGGCATACAAATCTCAAAAAACGTCATAGTATAGTATGGCATAAAAATGTCAAAAAAACATTATAGTATATTATGGTTAAAAGATCATAAACACGTCATAGTATCGTGAGGAATAATACGAAATAGTGTATTAAGCATAAAAATACCAAAAAACGTCACAGTATAGTATGGCATAAAAGGTCATAAAAAACGTCATAGTATGGTAAGGTATCAAATGAAATCGTATTTTAAAGCATAAAAGATCATAAAAACATCATAGTATAGTAAGGCATAAAAATACCAAAAAACGTCATAGTATAGTAAGGCATAAAAATGTCAAAAAACGTCATAGTATAGTATGGCATAAAAATGTCAAAAAAACATTATAGTATATTATGGTTAAAAGATCATAAACACGTCATATTATCGTAAGGATTAATACGAAATAGTGTATTAAGGCATAAAAATACCAAAAAACGTCACAGTATAGTATGGCATAAAAGGTCATAAAAAACGTCATAGTATGGTAAGGTATCAAATGAAATCGTATTTTAAAGCATAAAAGATCATAAAAACATCATAGTATAGTAAGGCATAAATATGCCAAAAAACATCATAGTATAGTATGGCATAAAACGTAAAAAAAAAATTACAGTGTATTGAGGCATAAAAGGACATAAAAATGTTATAGTATGCTAAGGCATCAAATGAAATAGTATTTGAAGGCATAAAATTGCTGAAAAACGTCATAGTTTAATATGGCATACAAATGTCAAAAAACGTCATAGTATAGTATGGCATAAAATTTCAAAAAAACATCATAGTATATTAAGGCTTAAAAGATCATAAACACGTCATATTATCGTAAGGATTAATACGACATAGTGTATTAAGGCATAAAATACCAAAAAACGTCATAGTATAGTATGGCATACAAATCTCAAAAAAAGTCATAGTATAGTATGGCATAAATTGTCAAAAAAACATTAAAGTATATTAAGGCATAAAAGGTCATAAAATCGTTATAGTATGATAAGGAATAATACGACATAGTACAGTAAGGCATAGAAATGCCAAAAAAACGTTATAGTATAGTATGGCAAAACATCAAAAAAACATCAAAGTATATTAAGGCATCAAAGGTCATAAAATCGTTATAGTATGATAAGGAATAATACGACATAGTATAGTAAGGCATAAAAATGCCAAAAAACGTCATAGTATAGTATGGCATAAAAATGTCAAATAACATCATAGTATAGTATGGCATAAAACGTAAAAAAAAACATCAAAGTATATTATGGCTTAAAAGATCATAAACATGTCATATTATTGTAAGGAATAATACGACATAGTGTATTAAGGCATAAAAATACCAAAAAACGTCATAGTATAGTATGGCATACAAAAATCGCAAAAAACGTCATAGTATAGTATGGTATAAATTGTCAAAAAAACATCATAGTATATTATGGCATAAAAGATTATAAACATGTCATAGTATGGTAAGGAATAATACGACATAGTATAGTAAAGCATAAAAATGCCAAAAAACGTCATAGTATAGTATGGCATAGAAAGTCAAAAAAACATCATAGTATATTATGGCATAAAAGATTATAAACATGTCATAGTATGGTAAGGAATAATACGACATACTATAGTAAAGCATAAAAATGCCAAAAAAACGTCATAGTATAGTATGGCATAAAAAGTCAAAAAAACATCAAAGTATATTAAGGCATAAAAGGTCATAAAAACGTTATAGTATGATGAGGAATAATACGACATAGTATAGTATGGTATAAAAATGTCAAATAACATCATAGTATAGTATGGCATAAAACATCAAAAAAACATCATAGTATATTAAGGCATAAAAGATCATAAACATGTCATAGCATGGTAAGGAATAAAACGACATAGTGTGTTAAGGCATACAAATCTCAAAAAACGTCATAGTATAGTATGGCATAAAATGTCAAAAAAACATTATAGTATATTATGGTTAAAAGATCATAAACACGTCATATTATCGTAAGGATTAATACGAAATAGTGTATTAAGGCATAAAAATACCAAAAAACGTCACAGTATAGTATGGCATAAAAGGTCATAAAAACATCATAGTATAGTAAGGTATCAAATGATATCGTATTTTAAAGCATAAAAGATCATAAAAACATCATAGTATAGTAAGGCATAAAAATGCCAAAAAACGCCATAGTATAGTATGTCATAAATATGTCAAAAAAACATCACAGTATATTAAATCACAAAAGATCATAAACATGTTATAGCATGGTAAGGAATAATACGACATAGTATAGTAAGGCATAAAATTGCTGAAAAACGTCATAGTTTAATATGGCATACAAGTGTCAAAAAAACATCATAGTATATTAATGCTTAAAAGATCATAAAAACATCATAGTATAGTAAGGAATAATACGACATAGTGTATTAAGGCATAAAAATGCCAAAAAACGTCATAGTATAATATGGCATAAAAATGTCAAATAACATCATAGTATAGTATGGCATAAAACATAAAAAAAACATCAAAGTATATTAAGGCTTAAAAGATCATAAACACGTCATAGTATCGTGAGGAATAATACGACATAGTGTATTAAGGCATAAAAATTCCAAAAAACGTCATAGTATAATATGGCATAAAACGTAAAAAAAAAAATTACAGTGTATTAAGGCATAAAAGGACGTAAAAATTTTATAGTATGCTAAGGCATCAAATGAAATAGTATTTGAAGGCATAAAATTGCTGAAAAAAGCGTCATAGTATAGTAAGGCATAAAAATGTCAAAAAAACATCACAGTATATTAAATCACAAAAGATCATAAACATGTCATAGCATGGTAAGGAATAATATGACATAGTATAGTATGGCATAAAAATGTCAAATAACATCATAGTATATTATGGCATAAAAGATTATAAACATGTCATAATATGGTAAGGAATAATACGACATAGTATAGTAAAGCATAAAAATGCCAAAAAACGTCATAGCATAGTATGGCATAGAAAGTCAAAAAAACATCATAGTATATCAAGGCATAAAAGGTCATAAAAACGTTATAGTATGATGAGGAATAATACGACATAGTATAGTATGGTATAAAAATGTCAAATAACATCATAGTATAGTATGGCATAAAACATCAAAAAAACATCATAGTATATTAAGGCATAAAAGATCATAAACATGTCATAGCATGGTAAGGAATAATACGACATAGTGTATTAAGGCATAAAATGTCAAAAAAACATCATAGTATAGTATGGCATAAAAGGTCATAAAAATGTCAAAAAAACATCATAGTATATTATGGTTAAAAGATCATAAACACGTCATATTATCATAAGGATTAATACGAAATAGTGTATTAAGGCATAAAAATACCAAAAAACGTCACAGTATAGTATGGCATAAAAGGTCATAAAAAATGTCATAGTATGGTAAGGTATCAAATGAAATCGTATTTTAAAGCATAAAAGATCATAAAAACATCATAGTATAGTAAGGCATAAAAATGCCAAAAAACGCCATAGTATAGTATGTCATAAATATGTCAAAAAAACATCACAGTATATTAAATCACAAAAGATCATAAACATGTCATAGCATGGTAAGGAATAATATGACATAGTATAGTATGGCATAAAAATGTCAAATAACATCATAGTATATTATGGCATAAAAGATTATAAACATGTCATAATATGGTAAGGAATAATACGAAATAGTGTGTTAAGGCATAAAAATGCCAAAATACATCATAGTATAGTATGGCATACAAATCTCAAAAAACGTCATAGTATAGTATGGCATAAAATGTCAAAAAAACATCATAGTATATTAAGGCTTAAAAGATCATAAACACGTCATAGTATCGTGAGGAATAATACGACATAGTGTATTAAGGCATAAAAATGCCAAAAAACGTCATAGTATAATATGGCATAAAAATGTCAAATAACATCATAGTATAGTATGGCATAAAACATAAAAAAAACATCAAAGTATATTAAGGCTTAAAAGATCATAAACACGTCATAGTATCGTGAGGAATAATACGACATAGTGTATTAAGGCATAAAAATTCCAAAAAACGTCATAGTATAATATGGCATAAAACGTAAAAAAAAAATTACAGTGTATTAAGGCATAAAAGGACGTAAAAATTTTATAGTATGCTAAGGCATCAAATGAAATAGTATTTGAAGGCATAAAATTGCTGAAAAAAGCGTCATAGTATAGTAAGGCATAAAAATGTCAAAAAAACATCACAGTATATTAAATCACAAAAGATCATAAACATGTCATAGCATGGTAAGGAATAATATGACATAGTATAGTATGGCATAAAAATGTCAAATAACATCATAGTATATTATGGCATAAAAGATTATAAACATGTCATAATATGGTAAGGAATAATACGAAATAGTGTGTTAAGGCATAGAAATGCCAAAATACATCATAGTATAGTATGGCATACAAATCTCAAAAAACGTCATAGTATAGTATGGCATAAAATGTCAAAAAAACATCATAGTATATTAAGGTTAAAAGATCATAAACACATCATATTATCGTAAGGATTAATACGAAATAGTGTATTAAGGCATAAAAATACCAAAAAACGTCACAGTATAGTATGGCATACAAATCTCCAAAAACGACATAGTATAGTAAGGTATCAAATAAAATCGTATTTTAAAGCATAAAAGATCATAAAAACATCATAGTATAGTAAGGCATAAATATGCCAAAAAACATCATAGTATAGTATGGCATAAAACGTAAAAAAAAAAATTACAGTGTATTGAGGCATAAAAGGACATAAAAATGTTATAGTATGCTAAGGCATCAAATGAAATAGTATTTGAAGGCATAAAATTGCTGAAAAACGTCATAGTTTAATATGGCATACAAATGTCAAAAAACGTCATAGTATAGTATGGCATAAAATTTCAAAAAAACATCATAGTATATTAAGGCTTAAAAGATCATAAACACGTCATATTATCGTAAGGATTAATACGACATAGTGTATTAAGGCATAAAATACCAAAAAACGTCATAGTATAGTATGGCATACAAATCTCAAAAAAAGTCATAGTATAGTATGGCATAAATTGTCAAAAAAACATTAAAGTATATTAAGGCATAAAAGGTCATAAAATCGTTATAGTATGATAAGGAATAATACGACATAGTACAGTAAGGCATAGAAATGCCAAAAAACGTTATAGTATAGTATGGCATAAAACATCAAAAAAACATCAAAGTATATTAAGGCATCAAAGGTCATAAAATCGTTATAGTATGATAAGGAATAATACGACATAGTATAGTAAGGCATAAAAATGCCAAAAAACGTCATAGTATAGTATGGCATAAAAATGTCAAATAACATCATAGTATAGTATGGCATAAAACGTAAAAAAAAACATCAAAGTATATTATGGCTTAAAAGATCATAAACATGTCATATTATTGTAAGGAATAATACGACATAGTGTATTAAGGCATAAAAATACCAAAAAACGTCATAGTATAGTATGGCATACAAAAATCGCAAAAAACGTCATAGTATAGTATGGTATAAATTGTCAAAAAAACATCATAGTATATTATGGCATAAAAGATTATAAACATGTCATAGTATGGTAAGGAATAATACGACATAGTATAGTAAAGCATAAAAATGCCAAAAAACGTCATAGTATAGTATGGCATAGAAAGTCAAAAAAACATCATAGTATATTATGGCATAAAAGATTATAAACATGTCATAGTATGGTAAGGAATAATACGACATACTATAGTAAAGCATAAAAATGCCAAAAAAACGTCATAGTATAGTATGGCATAGAAAGTCAAAAAAACATCAAAGTATATTAAGGCATAAAAGGTCATAAAAACGTTATAGTATGATGAGGAATAATACGACATAGTATAGTATGGTATAAAAATGTCAAATAACATCATAGTATAGTATGGCATAAAACATCAAAAAAACATCATAGTATATTAAGGCATAAAAGATCATAAACATGTTATAGCATGGTAAGGAATAATACGACATAGTGTGTTAAGGCATACAAATCTCAAAAAACGTCATAGTATAGTATGGCATAAAATGTCAAAAAAACATTATAGTATATTATGGTTAAAAGATCATAAACACGTCATATTATCGTAAGGATTAATACGAAATAGTGTATTAAGGCATAAAAATACCAAAAAACGTCACAGTATAGTATGGCATAAAAGGTCATAAAAAACGTCATAGTATGGTAAGGTATCAAATGAAATCGTATTTTAAAGCATAAAAGATCATAAAAACATCATAGTATAGTAAGGCATAAAAATGCCAAAAAACGCCATAGTATAGTATGTCATAAATATGTCAAAAAAACATCACAGTATATTAAATCACAAAAGATCATAAACATGTTATAGCATGGTAAGGAATAATACGACATAGTATAGTAAGGCATAAAATTGCTGAAAAACGTCATAGTTTAATATGGCATACAAGTGTCAAAAAAACATCATAGTATATTAATGCTTAAAAGATCATAAATACGTCATAGTATCGTGAGGAATAATACGACATAGTGTATTAAGGCATAAAAATGCCAAAAAACGTCATAGTATAATATGGCATAAAAATGTCAAATAACATCATAGTATAGTATGGCATAAAACATAAAAAAAACATCAAAGTATATTAAGGCTTAAAAGATCATAAACACGTCATAGTATCGTGAGGAATAATACGACATAGTGTATTAAGGCATAAAAATTCCAAAAAACGTCATAGTATAATATGGCATAAAACGTAAAAAAAAAAAAATTACAGTGTATTAAGGCATAAAAGGACGTAAAAATTTTATAGTATGCTAAGGCATCAAATGAAATAGTATTTGAAGGCATAAAATTGCTGAAAAAAGCGTCATAGTATAGTAAGGCATAAAAATGTCAAAAAAACATCACAGTATATTAAATCACAAAAGATCATAAACATGTCATAGCATGGTAAGGAATAATATGACATAGTATAGTATGGCATAAAAATGTCAAATAACATCATAGTATATTATGGCATAAAAGATTATAAACATGTCATAATATGGTAAGGAATAATACGAAATAGTGTGTTAAGGCATAAAAATGCCAAAATACATCATAGTATAGTATGGAATACAAATCTCAAAAAACGTCATAGTATAGTATGGCATAAAATGTCAAAAAAACATCATAGTATATTAAGGTTAAAAGATCATAAACACGTCATATTATCGTAAGGATTAATACGAAATAGTGTATTAAGGCATAAAAATACCAAAAAACGTCACAGTATAGTATGGCATACAAATCTCCAAAAACGACATAGTATAGTAAGGTATCAAATAAAATCGTATTTTAAAGCATAAAAGATCATAAAAACATCATAGTATAGTAAGGCATAAATATGCCAAAAAACATCATAGTATAGTATGGCATAAAACGTTAAAAAAAAATTACAGTGTATTGAGGCATAAAAGGACATAAAAATGTTATAGTATGCTAAGGCATCAAATGAAATAGTATTTGAAGGCATAAAATTGCTGAAAAACGTCATAGTTTAATATGGCATACAAATGTCAAAAAACGTCATAGTATAGTATGGCATAAAATTTCAAAAAAACATCATATCATATTAAGGCATAAAAGATCATAAACACGTCATATTATGGTCAGGAATAATACGACATAGTGTATTAAGGCATAAAATACCAAAAAACGTCATAGTATAGTATGGCATACAAATCTCAAAAAACGTCATAGTATAGTATGGCATACAAATCTCAAAAAAGGTCATAGTATAGTATGGCATAAATTGTCAAAAAAACATCATAGTATATTAAGGCTTAAAAGATCATAAACACGTCATATTATCGTAAGGATTAATACGACATAGTGTATTAAGGCATAAAATACCAAAAAACGTCATAGTATAGTATGGCATACAAATCTCAAAAAAAGTCATAGTATAGTATGGCATAAAATGTCAAAAAAGCATCATAGTATATTAAGGTTAAAAGATCATAAACACGTCATATTATCGTAAGGATTAATACGTCATAGTATAGTATGGCATACAAATCTCAAAAAACGTCATAGTATAGTATGGCATAAAATGTCATAAAAAAGTCATAGTATGGTATGGCATAGAAAGTCAAAAAAACATCATCGTATATCAAGGCATAAAAAGGCAAAAAAATGCTATAGTATGATGAGGAATAATACGACATATTATAGTATGGCATAAAAATGCCAAAAAACTTCATAGTATAGTATGGTATAAAATGTCAAAAAAACATCATAGTATATTAAGGCATAAAAGATCATAAACATGTCATAGCATGGTAAGGAATAATACGACATAGTTTGTTAAGGCATAAAAATGCCAAAAAACATCATAGTATAGTAAGGTATCAAATGAAATCGTATTTTAAAGCATAAAAGGTCATAAAAACATCATAGTATAGTAAGGTATCAAATGAAATCGTATTTTAAAGCATAAAAGGTCATAAAAACATCAGAGTATAGTAAGGCATAAAAATACCAAAAAACGCCATAGTATAGTATGTCATAAATATGTCAAAAAAACATCACAGTATATTAAATCACAAAAGATCATAAACATGTCATAGTATGGTAAGGAATAATACGACATAGTATAGTAAGGCATAAAATACCAAAAAACGTCATAGTATAGTATGGCATACAAATCTCAAAAAACGTCATAGTATAGTATGGCATACAAATCTCAAAAAAGGTCATAGTATAGTATGGCATAAATTGTCAAAAAAACATCATAGTATATTAAGGCTTAAAAGATCATAAACACGTCATATTATCGTAAGGATTAATACGACATAGTGTATTAAGGCATAAAATACCAAAAAACGTCATAGTATAGTATGGCATAAAATGTCAAAAAAACATCATAGTATATTAAGGTTAAAAGATCATAAACACGTCATATTATCGTAAGGATTAATACGTCATAGTATAGTATGGCATACAAATCTCAAAAAACGTCATAGTATAGTATGGCATAAAATGTCATAAAAAAGTCATAGTATGGTATGGCATAGAAAGTCAAAAAAACATCATAGTATATCAAGGCATAAAAATGCCATAAAACGCTATAGTATGATGAGGAATAATACGACATAGTATAGTATGGCATAAAAATGCCAAAAAACTTCATAGTATAGTATGGTATAAAATGTCAAAAAACGTCATAGTATAGTAAGGTATCAAATGAAATCGTATTTTAAAGCATAAAAGGTCATAAAAACATCATAGTATAGTAAGGCATAAAAATGCCAAAAAACGCCATAGTATAGTATGGCATAAAACGTAAAAAAAAATTACAGTGTATTAAGGCATAAAAGGACATAAAAATGTTATAGTATGCTAAGGCATCAAATGAAATAGTATTTGAAGGCATAAAATTGCTGAAAAACGTCATAGTTTAATATGGCATACAAATGTCAAAAAACGTCATCGTATAGTATGGCATAAAATTTCAAAAAAACATCATATCATATTAAGGCTTAAAAGATCATAAACACGTCATATTATCGTAAGGATTAATACGAAATAGTGTATTAAGGCATAAAAATACCAAAAAACGTTACAGTATAGTATGGCATACAAATCTCCAAAAACGTCATAGTATAGTAAGGTATCAAATGAAATCGTATTTTAAAGCATAAAAGGTCATAAAAACATCATAGTATAGTAAGGCATAAAAATGCCAAAAAACGCCATAGTATAGTATGTCATAAATATGTCAAAAAAACATCACAGTATATTAAATCACAAAAGATCATAAACATGTCATAGTATGGTAAGGAATAATACGTCATAGTTTAATATGGCATACAAATGTCAAAAAACATCATAGTATAGTATGGCATAAAATTAAAAAAAAACATCATATCATATTAAGGCATAAAAGATCATAAACACGTCATATTATGGTCAGGAATAATACGACATAGTGTAGTAAGGCATAAAAATGCCCAAAAAACGTCATAGTATAGTATTGTATAAAACGTCATAAAAACATCATAGTATATCAAGGCATAAAAGATCATAAACACGTCATAGTATCATGAGGAATAATACGACATAGTGTATTAAGGCATAAAAATGCCAAAAAACGTCATAGTATAGTATGGCATAAAATGTCAAAAAAACATCATAGTATATTAAGGCTTAAAAGATCATAAACACGTCATATTATCGTAAGGATTAATACGACATAGTGTATTAAGGCATAAAATACCAAAAAACGTCATAGTATAGTATGGCATACAAATCTCAAAAAACGTCATAGTATAGTATGGCATAAAAAGTCCAAAAAACATCATAGTATTTTAAGGCATAAAAGGTTATAAAATCGTTATAGTATGATAAGGAATAATACGACATAGTATAGTAAGGCATAAGAATGCCAAAAAACGTCATAGTATAGTATGGCAAATAAATCTCAAAAAACATCATAGTATAGTATGGCATAAATTGTCATAAAAACATCATAGTAAATTAAGGCTTAAAGGATCATAAACACGTCATAGATTCGTGAGGAATAATACGACGTAGTGTATTAAGGCATAAAAGGTCATAAAAACGTTATAGTATGATGAGGAATAATACGACATAGTATAGTATGGCATAAAATGTCAAAAAAACATCATAGTATATCAAGGCATAAAAGATCATAAACATGTCATAGCATGGTAAGGAATAATACGACATAGTATATTATGCCATACAAATCTCAAAAAACGTCATAGTATAGTATGGCATAAAATGTCATAAAAAGTCATAGTATGGTAAGGTATCAAATGAAATCGTATTTCAAAGCATAAAAATGACAAAAAACGTCATAGTATAGTATGGCATAAAAGGTCATAAAAACATCATAGTATAGTAAGGCATAAAAATGCCAAAAAACGTCATAGTATAGTATGGCATAAAATGTCAAAAAAACATCATAGTATATTAAGGCTTAAAAGATCATAAACATGTCATATTATCGTAAGGATTAATACGAAATAGTGTATTAAGGCATAAAAATACCAAAAAACGTCACAGTATAGTATGGCATACAAATCTCAAAAAACATCATAGTATATTAAGGCATAAAAGGTCATAAAAACGTTATAGTATGATGAGGAATAATACAACATAGTATAGTAAGGCATAAAAATGCCAAAAAACGTCATAGTATAGTATGGCATAAAAAGTCAAAAAAACATCATAGTATATTAAGGCATAAAAGGTCATAAAAACGTTATAGTATGATGAGGAATAATACAACATAGTATAGTAAGGCATAAAAATGCCAAAAAACGTCATAGTATAGTATGGCATAAAAGGTCATAAAAACATCATAGTATAGTAAGGCATAAAAATGCCAAAAAACGTCATAGTATAGTATGGCATAAAATGTCAAAAAAACATCATAGTATATTAAGGCTTAAAAGATCATAAACATGTCATATTATCGTAAGGATTAATACGAAATAGTGTATTAAGGCATAAAAATACCAAAAAACGTCACAGTATAGTATGGCATACAAATCTCAAAAAACATCATAGTATATTAAGGCATAAAAGGTCATAAAAACGTTATAGTATGATGAGGAATAATACGACATAGTATAGTAAGGCATAAGAATGCCAAAAAACGTCATAGTATAGTATGGCATAAAAATGTCAAATAACATCATAGTATAGTATGGCATAAAACATAAAAAAAAACATCAAAGTATATTATGGCATAAAAGATTATAAACATGTCATAGTATGGTAATGAATAATACGACATAGTATAGTAAGGCATAAAAATGCCAAAAAACGTCATAGTATAGTATGGCATAAAAAGTAAAAAAAACATCATAGTATTTTAAGGCTTAAAAGATCATAAACACGTCATATTATCGTAAGGATTAATACGACATAGTGTATTAAGGCATACAAATCTCAAATAACATCATAGTATAGTATGGAAAATAAATCTCAAAAAAACATCATAGTATATAATGGCATAAAAGATTATAAACATGTCATAGTATGGTAAGGAATAATACGACATAGTATATTAAGGCATAAAAATGCCAAAAAACATCATAGTATAGTATGGCATAAATTGTCAAAATAACATCATAGTATATTAAAGCATAAATTGTCAAAATAACATCATAGTATATTATGGCATAAAAGGTCATAAAAACGTTATAGTATGATAAGGAATAATATGACATAGTATAGTAAGGCATAAAAATGCCAAAAAACGTCATAGTATAGTATGGCATAAAACGTCAAAAAAACATCATAGTATATTAAAGCTTAAAAGTTCATAAACACATCATAGTATCGTGAGGAATAATACGACATAGTGTATTAAGGCATAAAAATGTCAAATAACATCATAGTATAGTATGGCATAAAACATAAAAAAAAACATCAAAATATATTATGGCATAAAAGATTATAAACATGTCATAGTATGGTAAGGAATAATACGACATAGTATAGTAAAGCATAAAACATCAAAAAAACATCATAGTATATTACAGCATAAAAGGTCATAAAAACATTATAGTATGATAAGGATTAATACGACATAGTATAGTAAGGCATAAAAATGCCAAAAAACGTCATAGTATAGTAAGGCATAAAAGATCATAAACACGTCATAGTATGGTAAGGAATAATATGACATAGTATAGTAAGGCATAAAAAAACTAAAAAAATTCATAGTATATTAAGGCATAAAAGGTCTTAAACACGTTATAGTATGATAAAGAATAATACGACATAGTAAAGGAATGCATAAAAATGCCAAAAAAACGTCATAGTATATATAGTAAGGCACAAAACGTCAACAAAACATTGTATTATATTAAGGCATAAAAGATCATAAACACGTCATAGTATGGTAAGGAATAATAAGACATAGCATAGTGAGCCATAGAAATGCCAAAAAACTTAATAGTATAGTATGGCATAAAAATGTCAAAACACGTTTATTAATAGTATATTAAGACATAAAAGTCCTATAGTAAGTCATAAAAAGAAGTCATAGTGTATTAAGGCATACAAAAAGTCTTATTATATTATGTATATTATTAGGCTGGTTAATCGGCATCAGTAAAAACACCTTTCCTTTGTCATAGGGAAATTTGTCGATGACGTGGGTCACAATTAAGAACAGTAAAGACATTACAAAACAAACAAATTTACATGAAACATGTTTTTGCTAAAACTACATGAATAAATAAGGAAGGTCACGGTATACTGGGAGTAAGTGAAAAAATATGCAAGTGTTGGAGTGCATAATCCTTCACAGAGGTGACAGTCAAAGTAATATGATGTCTTTTTCTAAAACAAGATTATGTATTTTCTATTTTGTGTGTGTGTGTGTGTGTGTGTGTGTGTGTATTTGTGTGCGTGTGTGTGTCTGTGTGTATGTGTGTGTGTGTGTGTGTGTGTGTGTGTGTGTGTGTGTGTGTGTGTGTGTGTGTTAATCCATGTGTGTAAATCATCCAGACATGAGACTGTGTCCAAGCCTCCCTCTGTTCATCGTAGTTTCTGCTTTGTCATTGTCCCCTATACGGGCACCTATCATAACTGACATCATATGAGCATGGGTGAGTGGAAGTGGAGACATGTGTTGGACATGTCTGTCTCTGGTTTTACTTTGCCAGATTTGGGGATTAACTTCAGATTTTAATCCAGCTAATCAGGGAAATCATGATAAAAGTGGTATTCTACGTTTGATTTCATTGTATTGGTATTCAGCACAAATACAAATAAATAAGTCGTGTCTTAATTGAGAATGAGTTACAGTTAGGGAAAATGTCATGGTTGTATCAAGCATGCATTGGTTGGGATTAGGTTTGCAGTAAAACTACAACCTTTACCTGACATATAAGGCAATGCAATAACATTGAATATAAAATACAATAATCTGGTTCAACTCTGAAGACAGCAAGAATAATCTAATTTATTTGTGACAAAAATAAGAACAAAAACACACGAGCACAAGAAAAACATGTGTTCGCATCTACTACAATGGCTGATGTGGCTATCGAACTGATTTTCAACTGATTATGTCTAAAATGCCCTTGGAAAAAACCTGTCAGGTCATTCATTCAGTAGTAGTAAGTGATTGTTTTATTTTCCATTTTTCTATCATTCAAATTGTTGTTGGAAGTGTTTCTTGCCAGTGAAAGATGCATTTTACAACACAAGAGCGTTTGTTTTAGGATTTGCATATTGTTTGTCAGACTTCTTCATTCTAATTGGGTGTAATCCTTATAATCTTAGCATAGCAGGCCTAGCAGTGTGGGTTAGGAGTAAAGTTTTAGCAGTGAATAAATAGGCAGCCATGGAAACAGGGAGAAATTAGTTTTCTCTTGTCTCTCTTTAACTATTTGTTTTGGGTCTCTGTAAGTAAAATAGACTATGTAGATTTGTCCATTTATTATTCATAGATTAAAAGGTTTTTAAATGCTGTATGATTACCAGTGGGTAGCCTACATTCAGCATCGGTGTAGTGAAAACATCATTGTCAATTTTTTATATCATATTATTTGTGAAAGAATTGTCAATATGTCCCAAACTAAGCTTTCTTTCAATAATTGCTCATTGGACATACTTCATGGTGTGAAATGATGAGTCACAGTCAATATACAGACATCCTAATAATGTTGAGTACCTTCCTTATATTCAGTCTTCTTACTGATTGAGAGTAGTTGAGTCAAAGCTATTTAAAACAGTTCACACCAATGCTCATCCCAGAGGTGACAACATACCAATCTTCTTAGGGCTTATCATGTGTAAGTAAATTTACTTGAGCATGAAGGCAGTCACAGTATTCACACAATTTCTCGTTAACAGAGGAAATTGATTTTTATTTTTTCATAAAACAAGCGTCATTAAACCCAGTCTGTTGTGTGTTTAGCCCAGGGTGAAATAAAACAGAGTAACAGAAGTGTGAAAGACAGGCAGCCTGAGGCAATGCTCAGCCCAGGGCACAGCACATACCCAGATGTGATGAGCTTGTTATCTGTTATTTACTGGCAGGCTCCACTGCCTCAAGGCTTTCATCATCTCTCTCAGACTATGTGCATTTTCATGACTGTATGCTACAATTTTAAGACCAAGGTAATGTCCATAGCATAGTTTTTTGTTTACATTCTGCTCTCTGCTTCTCTTTTCCCTCCACCAGTCTCTCAGCCTGTCTCCATTTTTCAGGACATTCATTTCATCTTTTAGGATTGCTGTTTGAGCCGAGGATAGCCCCGGACCCAGAGACAGTTGAAGTCATACAGTGGAAGAGATTGGATCAGCTGAGAAAGTGGATATTGGCATATGTTCCCATTTCATTTCTCATATCCCAGCCATATTTAGCCAAAAGAGTAAGAGCATTTTATTACACAGGAACATTTTGCTAAAAGCAAAAAGAAGACATTGCCAAGAGTGTAACACCAGAAAGAATTCACCTCATTTACATTTTAATAAATGTAAATGTAAATGAGGTGCATCAGTAGAATGAGCAAAGGCTGCATTTTTGTAGTTTTCAAGCCATTTATTATAAAACAGAAAATTTTTACCTTACAACTGACCCCTTTCAAAAGTGAAGCGTGTGTGCTTTAAAAAAAAATTGGCAGCTGTGGCTCAGGAGGTAGAGTGAGTTGTCCACTTTTCACAAAGGTGGCGGGTCAATCCGAGGCTCCTGTCCATCTGCTGATTAAGAATTTGAACCCCAGTTGTTGCTGACAATTACACTTTGATTAGTTCCTGCTTATTTGCCATGGATGTGTGTCAGTGAATGAATGAGAGGGTAATAAAGGCAGTCTAATTTAAAAATCTGATATTGTGTGTTCTGCAGTGCAAATTACACAGTTGTTACTTTCTCATCCTTATTTGCCTTTTTATACTCTCCCTCCCTCTCACTGCCCAGATGTGACCCTTGGTGCGACGGGTCACCATTCATCTGTAAAGCAACTAAAACAACACAGCAATGTATCGTCTTCTCAAGACAGACCTGGTTGATTTTCCTGAACTCCAGGTGCCCTGCTGCTCTGTCTGCACGGTGGAATCCAGCTGCCTCATTACACTTAAAAACTGGGACCTAACCCCTCACTCTGTTTTTGTGCATGTAGCTTTGTCAGTGGAAGAGGAGGCAGACGCATAGTTGCTGGAGGTCAGCCACCATTATCACCTGCCTGTGCTGCTCCCCGATCATGTGGTATACCTGTCAACTGTAATCTCATCATCATGACCACTGGCTCAAATGTCACCTGGCTCAGTCAGCGGGAGACTGTTCCCATCGCAACCACATCCCTTGTCTCTAACTTCTCTTTGTGTTGATCTGACAGGAGCTGTTTTCGGTGCTGGAAGCTTCTACTAACAAAACCTATTATGCTGTTGAGATCGTCAACATTGTTACAAAGATGCAGCACACGCATAACACAGGAGCAAGTGCACACATGTACACAAACACACACTCTTTCGGTTACTGTCCTTCCCTTTTCATGACAGTCAGACCCTTCAGACGATCCCATCAGTCACCAGGAAGTGAAGATGTATGATCTTCTCATTCTTATGCTTGTGTCCTGCTGTTGCCATGGCAACCAGAGGGACAGATATACCAACACATAGAGGTCTGTGTGTGTGTGTGTGTGTGTGTGTGTGTGTGTGTGTGTGTGTGTGTGTGTGTGTGTGCGTGTGCGTGGATATGTGTGCATTTATGTATGTATGAATGAGAGAGATTAGAGGCAATACTGAATTCAACTATTTGTTGTATGCTTGTGTGTTTTTATGAATGTACGTGTGCCTAAGTGTCTGAGCAGGTAAAAGTGGGGAAGCAGCATTGTAAGCTCATCAGACAGTGACAGTGACGTTGCCATGGTGATGATGAAAAGGGAAATAATAGAGGGAAAGTAATTTGGATTGACTGCAATTCACATAGTGGATACACTTAACCCTCAACACAAAACAATTTGTACCTGTACTTTTTCATTGACCCTGTCATTTTCCATGTCACCACCAGGCTGCCCTTAGAGTTTACCACCCTTTTTTGCCATACACTGACTATTATTGTATGTCCGAGCCATTTCTGCCTGCTGCCAGTTCTGTATCTGCTTTACATCTTAGCCCTATCAGATTTGGTCATCTCTTCAGACTGCCTACATGTTGGCAAACTGGTAAGATGTTGAAAAAAAAAAAAAAACTATATTGCAGTGTCTGCATTTGGATTTCTGTTGCTCTGTTCTTGAACTGTAACATGTTGACTTAACATTTTTTCCACTTCGTCATAGTTTCCTAACTTTTTTCTCTCATCTCATTCATCCATATGATGTTGGTGATGTGACAGCACATGGGGAGCCCAGGCTGTGTGGAGGGATGAAAGGAGAGCCACACCACTTTGCTAATCTCACCCATTTTCAGGGGACCTCCACTCCCTCTTTCCCTCAAGTGCCAGACCTTCTCCCTCGGTACTACCTCTCTGAGGTCTCTGTTTTTTAAACAACTTGCTGAATATCCAGGCTGCTTCCCAACAAATCTCCATATCACCATTTGGTCTCCAGCATTTTAATTATGTAAGTTGTTGCAATGTCCTCATTTGTAATTATGTTACTCAGAAAAGCTTGGTTATTTAAATTATTATACCACGTTTAAATTAAAGTGGTATTTCAATTATACAGCTGTAATAATAACACACTTCTCTTTGCTGAGTAATTGTTTTTGTTGGGATTTTTTGGGGATGAGTTAGTGTCTGTCTGCCCACCATCTCCGCATCTTTAGTACATCACTTTTATTTACCTCAGCACTGTAGCACTGTACATTAAGTCAAAGTGTTGTGGAAGCACATCATCATCCCTCACTTACTTACTGCTGACCCCTCCTTTCATAGACACCTACGTAGACATTTTCATTTAATGTACACTCTTATATAGGTTTGGATGCACATGATAAATGGCTTAGGAGTTTATAGCAGTATGCTTTCATCCTTTTCTGTTCAATTAATGTTTGTTATGCTAAATCCATTAGTCACTTTATTGGATTAGTGGGTTCTCTACATACACAATCAAGGACATAATGTTTCCATTAGTGATACTGGATAACATTATTAACGTGTGTGTAGTTATAACAGCTCAGACTGCAGGCTCTTAAATGTTTACCTTATCTATTCAAGCTTTAGTTCAGTGTGCAGTCTGCTTCCTGGGCATTAAAATCCTACCCACTCTGACTTTACTGCATTTCTTTTATTGTTTGAAATTCACAAATGTTTGGTGTAATTTAAATGGCAAGACCTAAGAAGACTGGCCAGACTTTATACAATTTATACAGTAATGTGGACTGTGCATAGGAGTAAGACAGCAGAGGTTCTTAATTGACCTATTTTTCAGGCTGTTCAGTTGAATCGGGATGAAGGGAGAGACGATGGGGTTTTTAATGAAGCCACAGGGGAGTTGTGCTGTGCTTCCTCTCCTGACAGGACTTCTACTGTTGCCACTTCCACTGACATAACTCGGCTACCTGTAACTACTCTGCATATTATACTCTCAGTCACAGCCCAGTGCCACTCAAAACGTTCAATTCCCAGTTCACACTTTCTTTTTTTTCTCTGGCTGTGTCTCTTTCTCTTTTCTCTCTGGGTTTCTGTATCCGAGGCGGTGGCCTCTGTCAGTGCCACATCTCGTTGCATATGAGGCAGGTCCCAAGTTGTGGACTCTGGCCCCTTGAAGGAGGATGTGGAAAGGCTGAAGGTGGAGACAGTCAGCCAATTAGAGCCTAGGCGCGGTCATCAACGTGCCAGCAGTGTTACTTGTCTGGCTTTCAGCATCCAGGTGGGACTCTGGTATGTGGTTCAAGACAAATGAGATATTTTTAGCATCGTAGCCCTTTGTCTCTGTCCCTCCTCCTCCTTCTTCCCTCCTCCCCCCCCTCCATCCCATCCAAACGCTGCCCTCAATCCCATTACCCCAGAAGCACAACAAGTTTCTTCATTTAGTTTCATTTCCTCTGCTCTTTTCAATCTTGCCTCCCTGCTGCTAGCGCTATACCTTCTTCTGCTTATCACACTTATGCACCCATAGACAGACACTGAGACGTGCGCACGTACGAGCACAAGCACAAGCACACACAAGCACACACAGAATTACATCAGAATTTCATATTCATTTGAACTCTGTGCTCTGTGCTCAAAGCCCCCCTCCCTCTCCTTCCGTCCCTCCCCAGTTGCTTCCCTGAAAAGTGATGTTGGTTTCCATAGTAACCGTCTGTGTCTGTATCAGAGGGGAGTTTCCTTATACGGACTAGAAAGGATTCCGAGCAAGGGGAAAGAACAAACACGCATGCATTCATTTGTGAAAGTGTTGATTAGCAATCAGCGTGTCCTTCACACTCACTGTTTATTTTTAATGAGCCCAGAGAAAGCTGTTGATTGGGTGGTTCAAACAGGAATGGGCTTGACTATAGTACAAATTGGACATTCAAGTCAAATTGATTTTGTGGCACATGATGTAATATGAAAAAAAATCATTGTGAATCCCCAAAGATTTTTTTTTTTTTTTTTTTTTCATCTCGCTATTTACGGTCGCAGTGAGTGGGTATTACATTGGTTTTTAGGATGAATAAGAATGCATCAAGTATATTTTAGCCATTGCATGATGTTTGTTATTTCCTAATTCGACAGCGAACAACATGATTGTGCTCTGTATCTCTGTGTGGAGTTTCTACGTTCCCTGACATGCTTGTGTCTGTCTTTATGCGCTGCTCAGGTTCTGTCTCACTTTCCACAGGAATGTAGGTCAGGTGGACTGGAGACTGTAAATTGCCGGTTGTTGTGAGTGTGTTTGTGCCTACGTTGCCTTCCACTAAATGCATGCGCTTATAGATCCCAGATCTCTCCGACCTTGAATTGGAAAGACAATGTAAACAATGAACAAATAGAATTAAATGGATTGATAAATGAATGAAAGAATGATTGAATTAAGCTAAATTGACCTAGGAACATTTCTGTTAGCCCTATACGATGTACTGTATGCACCGTCATTTAGTTTCATCATTTTCATTTATATCCTTTTATGAGTTTTTATCAAATACAGAATTTATCTACTTGTGTTTTCTGCAAGTACACTCATCAAACGTATTTGTCTGACGGCAGAACTTTTCTGACACGAGAAATAATCCACACACCCGGTGACATCTTGGCTAAACACAATAACTGAGTGGCATCTGACTAGTGATTATACTGTATATTTACATTTTCTGAGCCTATGCAAACTATTGACAACAGTCCTAACACATTATCTGTCGTCTCCATTAGGAGCCAGCCTTCAATTAGCCAACACAAAGCAGTACACTCAAACATTCTCAGTGGTTGGAACAGCCTGTGTTTACATCTTCCTCTCTGCCACCCTATTCTTCTCCCTCCAGCTCATTTCTCTCTGTAGCTATAATCACTGCTTTGCAAAATGAGCTGAACAAATATTTTGGTACTTTCATATTTTTACCACCAAAAGGAGCCACGCCAGAAAATGATGTATGCCTATCCTCCCTGTCCTTCTGTAACTTTATCCTCTCATGCTCCTCTCAGTGACATGTACTAATGGTGTAGAGCTTCAGTTAACTGGGTTCGACCAAAAGGGGGTGCAGAGTGACAGCCTCACTTCCTTCACAGTGATGCTTCAAACTCCTCTTCATCAGCCTAAATGTTCTTTCACACATGATGCTGGCAGACACACTCACAGCGCGCAGACTACTTAAGCTACATGGTCAGAATAATTAATGCAGCACATGATCACAGACCCAGGAATGATTCATTTCAAGCTGTGCCAAATTGACATGATTTTTTTTACCAGGTCGCCAGGCTGTTAATGCTCACGGCCATTCAGGAATAGCATCCATCACGGTGACCCTCTCCCCTGCAGAGGTGTGTGTTGTGTGTGTTCCTTTCTGGTTTCCATTTGCATGTAAGCAAACTTGTGTGTATGTGCATGGTATAGATGTGTCATGTGCGTGTCTTTAAGCATATGTGTGCTAATTTATCAACTTTTTACAGTAGAGCTCTGGCATGCAGCAGAGCAGACCCACCCTAAACCACTTCTGCTTACACTCACATTTCATCATATTTATTTTTTTTTACCTGGACATGGAAGATGTGAAACCTGTCCAACCAAAAGATTTTTCTTTTGCTGTCCTTCTTTCCTTTAGTCTCTCCTCGTGTAGCAAGATCTGACTGTAGTACATTTCCACACATACTTTAGAAAGATTCCTGTGGCAAAAAGACACTGCTCGACGCAATAAACGGTAAACAGGATCCTGTCACAGAGCAGACACAATTATAGATAGTGTGGAAAACTGGGAGATTAAGCAAATGACCTGCTGATTGTGCCATAGATCATCCAGTCATTAAAGTCATTACAACTACATAAGCAATTAAACTGTGAGCGTGCTGCAAATGGTGTTTTTACAATCCAATTAGCACTAGCTCATTTTGGCATTAATAATTTTTTGATCTCATTTTCAATTGTTTTTAATGTTCAAAATGAAGATTCAATAGATTCTGTCTGTGTGGGCGTGCACGTGTCTTTCTGTATGGCATGGCAGGCAACAGGGTAGAGAGCTGGAAGACTGAGTGCTGAGTTTAAAGTTTTACAACAGTAAGCACCTGCTGAAGTGTCCTTGATACTCAGTCCTAAAGGGTTTAATAACTTCCAGCAGTGGAATATAAATTTTGCCCAGAAATCAAGAGTCTGTTTGTCATAGCCACTGTGTGTTGTTGTCTCGTGTACCAGAGACGCCATCTGCCCCGTGCACCACGCTCTGTGTCAGTGTGTGACAGGACACGGCTTGTCACTGTGGACTCCCAGGGGGTTCTGACAAGTGGCCCAGACAGTGGCTCTGCTCTGCTAGAGGTTGTTGCCATGGAGACATGTGGGGTCAGCCAGACCCTGCTCGTCAGTGTTCAGGTCAGTTAATTGTGCACCGGATACTAATGATGTGTAATGGCTCCGTCCTTGGCAAAGGAGAAACTCAAATAAACCAAATTTTGTGCGTGTGTGTGTGTGTAGGTGCAGATGAACTGTAGGTCTCTCTTGTGTACAGCGTGGCAGGGCCAAGTCAGCCTGTCTTCCTTTTGTCACAGGATGCTCTTCTGTGACAACTTCAGACAATAGTTTCACACACACACACACACACACACACACACACACACACACACACACACACACACACACACACACACACACACACACACACACACACACACACACACACACACACACACTCATTACCCCTACATCCTTTCCTGTACACTCTTCTCTATCTCTATACAATTTATGGTTCTTTTTCTGTCTTTCTCCCTCTTTCATGCAAACTGCTCAGATCAATACTGTAAAAACTCATATAGCTTATGTCTCCGAATGATTTTTCTGCCCTTTGACATCGATCCTCCTGTCCCATCCTCCTCTTTGCCTCCCACTCAGAGGCGCCCTGGCTCAGATGACTTCAGATTTTGAAAGGCAGTTTTCAATGTCCAGCTTTGGTCTGCAGGATAAAGAGTCTTGGGGTGGGCCCCATCAACACCTCCCTCACTGACTACATTCCCCGACGTGTACTTCCTGCTACAGCTACATGGAGGATGCACTGAGGACCTCAGTAACACACAAACAGATTAGCATGCAACAAATCAGATTGTCTGTCAGGTCAGTAGAGTGTTTCATCAGGAGTTTCAGGAGAGGCCAAAAGGATCCTGGGAAAGTGATTGTCCTCTAAAGGCCATTGGACAGCATGTCCTGACACAAGTAAGGGGAGTTTACAGATGCATGTATAAATACACAAATTTAGAGAGTCTATGTATCTATGGGACTGCATTTAGTGTCTCCAGCGTAAAGTGGAGACAAGGAATTCAAAAACAACGGTCAGAACTTCTACACTTATTAATATGTGTGACCAGTATAGACCAGTATGAACCAGTAGTCCCACCCAGAAGCATATTTTTTGACTGCTCTTAATGTGTGTCTTCATGCACCTTATCCCAGAGGACAGCTACACAGAGCAAAGTTGCACCCTGAGATGTTGCACTTTAGCTCCCCCTGCCTACAGCTTCACATTATACAGTCACCACACTATCATCACATAATCTTTAGAAAAAGAAGTGGACTCTCCCTCTATCTTTTATTCACGGCAGATGTGTACAGATTTCGAGTGTCTGTCCACTCTCAAGAAGGGTCTGTTTTCCAGCTGCTCCCTACTGGCCCTCTCCTTTCTCTCTCTCTCTCTCTCTTTCTCTCTCTCTAGGCCTCTTTGCAGGGTCAGTCCCCTCCCTGTCACAGCTGCTCTCAGGTGTCCCACAGACACTGCCCCTACCTGCTGGCTTTCCACTGCTCCATGTCAACCCTGTCCCCAACTGGCCCTCAGCCTGGGGTGGAGCACACTGTGATGGGCACCAAGGACGTGCTGTCATCCTTCAAGGTACGTCTCACACAAGCATACACAGAAAAACATACACAGAAAAACATACACAGAATTTGTTACACAGCCGTCTAAGATCCATCATTGAGCATTAGAGTGTATTTAAAGTCTCATGTGCACATAAAAGCAAAATTCTGTTATTTAGTATGAAATCTGTGCATATACAACCTTAACATGAATAAATTCCATTTACAGACAAAACAAGCTGTTCCTTCTTATCAGCTGCCATTCTCTGTTGACACAGCATTATGACCGCTGAAAGAAAAGGTTCAGTTTACGGGCCTTTATGTTAATGTTCAACTTAGTATGAACTCATTATCAGTTGAGTTTTACTACTGTTGGTGCACATATACTGCCGTGATATCAGTTTGTCCAAACAGATTAATTAAGTTAGTATTGTTTTTTTTTACTGGACAAGTGACAGTATAGAGACATAGAGGAAGCAAGACGGGATAGAGAGGGTTATGACAAACAACAAAGGGCCCTAGCAAGAATGTAATGGATGACACTCACATGCATCTTAACCAATTGGCTATTGGGACACGCCGTAATGGATGAAAATCAAAAGCCTTTACAGTCAACATATTGGTTCTAAGTAACATATAAATACCAGGTGTTAAATGTGAACAGTTCAAAAAAATTATTAACAAAAGACACTTAGTTTGATCAGTTTTGGGCTATGTGCTTTGAAAAATCATGTTTGGACATTGGCCATACTTCCCCTTAGCTATATTTTCAAAGATGATGTAATGTGTGTGCCCTGACACTTAAAAGTAGAGCTCATAAATAGAGCTGTCTGTCACAACCTCACTGGACAGGGTTCAGACCCTGTCTCCACTCCACCTGTATAATTATATCCAGCAGTCAGACATCAAAACAATCAGTGACCTTACAGGGAGCCAGGCGTCCACAGGTCAGTTTCAGAGGTTCTCCCGCAATCATCTGTTTACAGTAGAAAAGGCAACAAAGCATCAAATTAGCTCATTATTACTGTGTCCAAATAACAACGTGGTTTTCAGCCCATGGTGATTACTGAAATTGTCCTGTTGTCTATCAAATAGGTTGTTATTGGCAAGTCTGCTTGTTAGTACATATACTGGTAATATAAGTCTTTTTCAGTTTTAAAAGCTGTCCAAACTAACACAGCTCCTATTCTGGTGCTTCACGAGACTGTTTGTGTAACAGAATACAGTGAAATACAGTTAAAGCTATACACCATGCAGTGGATGTGTGGAAATGCTGTCTGCAACTGTTAATCCCTTAAAAACAATTTGAGACTATGGAGTAAATGAGATTTAAGTGGTAAACCAGTGAAAAATGAATGAATGTAGAATTATATTTTTATAATTCATTTTTGTATTACTCATTCAGTAACCAGGAGGCACATCAGAATTATATTTCCCTTGATTTTATTTGTAAGCTGTGTCCAATGTACAAGCAAGACAAAAGAAAAATGTCACCATAGCAACAAGATAGCTATCATTGAATCACTCCCTCCCTTGATTTAATTTGTCTTTTCAAAGTACAACTCAAAGCTGTCACATACAGACTGTGCAAATGGCCTACATGCTCACAAGCCTTAAACAAAAGCTGTGAATAAACTGTAGGTCACAAATCTTAGTTTGAATCGTCAAGTTATTCCCACTATTCTTAAACTAGTGAGTTGTTTTTTTGCAACTTGACAAGAATTCATCCCACATTATCATTTTCACAGGAAGCTTAGAAGCAGTAAATTCACAACCACAATGTTCATTGTGATGCCATTTGGTGTCACATCACTGTGTTTGTTTTACAAGCAACAGGAAACACAGGAAGAGCCGGAGATGACTTTCCCCTGAATCAACCCTCGTTCGGGGGGGGGGGGCAGCTGCACCGACGCCACTGACTTTGGAGCAGGCACTGAGAAAATCACTGTCTACCTTTTAATAAAACGTTTACTTCACTGTGGCTTTCACTTGGCATAGGTATATAGTATCTGTTAATGTCTGTCTTACATCAATATTCAGCTTTGCAAAGTGCAATTTTTTTATTATAAAACGCTGTAACAGAGGACAGATTGTTGGATGTAATTTGCAATTTCAGCCACAATGTCTCCTTTCCTGGAACTGGTTAAGTGTTTTCAAAGGTGCTGAGCAACTGCTGGGCAATATCTGCAAGGCTCATCTTATACCCTCACATTGCTCTAAATGTTTGTGCTTAATCACTGAAGGGTGTAATGCTAACAGACGCAAAAACCCGTTGAGGCCACACTGTCCTCAAACGCCCTGATCTTTACCAGACAAATGACATCGAAGAACCTTCAAGAGATTAAAAACAAGAAACTGGATGACAAAGATACAAGATTATTTTAACAAAAAAAACAACCTAAGTTTATTAAGAGAGAAGAATTTATGTGGTACTTGGTGGGATTAAACAGGGCCAAGAATTTTTTTTGGATAGACTTTTTCTAGTATGACATTATTGGCATTCCCACTCTCCATTCCCTGTTTGTTGCATCAGCTCCGTGGCAGTGTAACTTGATGTGTATCAAGTTGTGTTCTCTCTTCCTCGATGGTGTCCAGCCTCGTCTGGTCAAACTAGTGCTGTTTCCTCCTGAATGAGCAGCCTGATGATACAGAGAGAGAGACTGATTAATTACAATATTAACAAAAAAAAAAAAACAATACAACGGTGCTGCTGACTGTCTTGTAACTAACATTTTGTGCATCCTGTTTGTGCAAATGAGGATCGAATCAAGATTAGTAAATAACCTTTCAGTAAAAGGCAATGCAATTAGGGTGCAACTAATTTATTTTCATTATTGAATCTGTTCAGTATTTTCTAGCTGAATAAATTTAGCCTGTAAAATTCTGAAAATTGGGAACATTTCTGACATTTCAGAAACTGGAACAGAGAATTGTGGATCAATTTTAGTTACATGTCCCTATCAAACAGCTTACTGTCAAATTGTCACTGTAATTGTAACTGCAAACAAGATTTAGAAAGGATTAACAGTAACAAAGCTCGTCACTGTAGCAGGCAGAGCGTATAAAACTGACTGAGAAGGGTGCAATATAGAAAACACTAAAATTCATGTTGCTTTCTGCCCTTTCAGACTGAATCACCGCCAAAGTGGTTTTAGTGCCAAGGGTTAAAGCTGCACCCATAGTAACTCAGAGCAGAGTGCATTGAGAAGCCCTTGGTTACCACGGCAGCAGAGCAGATGATAGAGTGGGTGGGACAATGAGCACGTCGGTAAGAAACCTTGACCTAAAAGCTCATCCAATTCACTAATGTACTGTACAGTGCATGAACATTTCTTCACAGTGGTGAAGCAATTCTCATCATTTCCTATCAGAACTTTTATCAGAAGAGACAGATTAGCTGGAACTACTTTCTGATGTAATTGTTCCGAGAAGTCTAAAGAAATGTTTGTGAATGGAAAAGCGTGTGTAAGTTTGTGCTTGCAGTTGTTTGTGAAGAAATGGATCAGTGATGATGAATTTCTGTCACAACCACAAGAGTCACTGTATGCCTTAGTTGACACCCTGTTCATGAATAATACAATGAAAGGGCAACACAAAGGCAAATATCCAGGTGTTAGTTCAGAGATGTTTTGTACAGTGAAGTTCTGCCACCTGACCCCAGCCCAAGAGGCCCAGACAAAATATTAAGTTTTGGAACATTTTGCTGTGCTTTTGTTTGCTTTGAGCTTGGGCGAGGTTCAGCTACGATAATTTTCAAATGTAATTTTATTAATCAATTTCTGTTTTTCTCCTTCTAACTGAGCCAAAACAACTGCTGCACCCAGAAACCCATCACTATACTTTATTTATGCTTAAATACCACCAGGTTTTCTGCATCTCAGTTTGTGGCTACTTGACGCAACACCCCTTTATGTAAGAATATTCACTACGTGCGTACAATGAAGTTTTACAATGATTAAGGCGTTAAAATAACATTTTAAAGAAGGGGCACTTTACAATACAGGGTCACAGGATGAGAAAATGATGCATGTGTTGATGATATTTATGTTGATATTTGCACAGGACCAGATTGTTTTCAGGCCTCTGGGGTCTCAGGCCAGGTATCCACCTGGTGTGTTACTGGTACTTATGCTGCATTAGCCTGGTGAGATAACAGTAATAAATGGAATAAAGCAAATATATATCTTTGGGTGGGTTCAGGTCTCAAATGTGACACCAGATGTGGGAGGTTGGGACTTATGAATATGAGGCGGGTTCAGGCCCATGCAGAACTCTACTGTACTAGGACATGTGATGCCTTCTGTCATGCAGTGTTAAAAGTAGCCCACACTCGCAATTGCTTAATGATCAATTATTCAAGCATGTGTAACACTTGCACAAAAATAGATCATAGAAAACTCCATACTGACACATGACACATTTATCTATAGGCGTGAGTTTTTATATGTGGATGTGCATTGCAACACATATTTAAGATGCAAAGGTAACAAGTTTTCTTCAGCACGCATGTTGAATTTAACAGTGTGTCGTACCTTCTGTCAGTCGAGCCTTCCCTCCTGTAGGCTGGCAGAGGACTGTGGAACAGCCGACACACAGCACTACAGTCTGAGCGTGACTGAATACTGTGGTGATCTTGTAACAGCCTGCAAACAGCACATAACCACACAAATCATTTAATGGGATAACATAAAACAACTACACAAAAGAACCAAAACAACAGCCCACTGCCAAACACTTAACCATTGCATAATCAACTGTACTCTGATCTCTGCTGTGTCCTTGCAGCTGTTTGTGTAAATGAGTCACTTGAAGCTCATTTCACAGACAACCACAAGTGTCATTGTATGCCTTATTTGACACCCTGATCACTAAGGGAACAATGAAAGGGCAACACATAAAGGCAAGTCTTTCTACAATTGCAATTGGAAGTATTGATTCCCCCAAAGAAAGTAAGTATTTATACACTTATGAAATAGGTACTTTACTGCAGAGGTGGATTTAGCTTTTGTCTTTATCTGTTGAATGATACATCAAATGAACAAATAAAGTGATGTGGTATTTGAGAGTAGCAGGGTATGCTGTTAATGCCATGTCTCAATTATTCAACCCCAATATAAAATTGCTGATTTTACAACCAATTGCGAGTCTGTTCTGACCTGAATTAACCCACTGGGAACTTAAAAATGACCCTTTATTTGCTGCAGCTGCGATGTGTTTGTATAAGCACCACCCAGGAATGTGTTCAAGGTGTGTTCCAACCGTGGTGAAGAATAAGCAGCTGTCACAAAAGGTGAGAGAGATGATTATTATATTGCACCTAAAAGGCAATGGGTGTGAGACAATTTCCAAGATCTTCACCATTCCTAGAGATTAGGAGCATTGTACAGAAGTTCAAAACTTATTGCACAGAAAGCCCAATATTTCCTCAAGAGGCCTAAGCCATCTCATCAGGAAGAACACTATCCCCCCGGTCAAGCGTGAAGGTGGGGCGACTTGAATGCGACTTGTATCATGGAGATACTCAGCTATTTTGAGGAGGAATGTTGTGCCCTCTGAGGTGAACTTCAACCATGGTGATTATCGGACTCTACAGCAAGATAATGATCCCTGGTTAAGGCATCAGTTGTGGAATATCAGAGTGGCCTTCTCAGTCTCCAGATTTAAATCCCATAGAAAATCTTTGATGGAGTTTTAAATAAGTAGCTGCAACGCAGCGGCCATAAAACCTCAATGAGCAGGAACCTTCTTCATGAGAAGAATGTGTAAAGATTCCATGAGGTGTCAGAAGCTTGTCAGCACTTTCTGAAAACGCTTATTAAAGTTATCAAAGCAAAAGGATGCTCTAACAAGTATCGAAGTCAGGGGCTGAATCATTGATCACATGGACATTTGTCAAGAGAATTAAATGTTTTTCATTTAAACTCAAATCTATGTCAACTTATGTTATAACAAATGCTTGTATGTATCAATAAATATTCTTGCTCTGTTTACCAAAACTTATTGTATATTTTCATTAAATTCTATACACAACACCATAATACCTTCTAGTGTGAGGGGAATTGAATATGTCCGATTGCAACTGTATAATGTCATGTAGATGTAGGGGAAGTACTCAAAATCTTTACTTTCCTTTAGATAAAATCTTTAAAATCACAATTAAATTACTCTACAATAAAAAACAAGTCTTGCATTTAGTGTTTACATTTGTTTCAAAAAATTTACTCAAATATGAAAGCTTTAAGTATTGCTTAGAAATAATTAAGAGCTGCAACAATTAGTTTATCAACCAATAGAAAAACTAATCAGAAACTATCTACATAACTCATTTATTAAAGTAATTTTTAATTTAATATATGGCAAAAAAAATCTGTTTTCAGTCTCACAAATGTAAAGACTTCTTTATTTTTCTGTTTTACATGATACTAAAAACTGAATCTCTGTGCAGTGTGGACTTTCGGGCAAAACAAGACATTTGAAAATGTCATCTTGGACTTTGAGAAAAAGGGAAGTTCACATTTCAGTATTTCCTGACAGGAAAATCAATTTATCAAAAAAAGAAAAGGCTGAGATTAATCATCATAAAAATAACTTAGTTGCAACACTAAAACTGTTACTATTGTGTCTAATATTTATTTTTAAAATTGTTATTTTTTAATTTCCATTACCTTTTACTCTTACGGGATGGTATAAAAGTACACTAAACCCAAAAATATAAATAGGTAAAATCTTATAGAAGGGAAACGTGTTAAACGTTTGGTAAATTACCACTTTAAAACCGAACTTAAAGTAAGCACAGCACTTGAGTTATTCAACACCTGTTTTCCTCTCTGTTTATCTAATGCTGCACTGTCTTATCTGAATCAAAAAATGTGGGCAGGCTGCTACATAAACAAACTGACCTGGACATTTGACATCCATAAAATATGAATTAGGACTCTGGACAAGACGCTTTTTCTTGTGTCTCCTCTTTTCCTCCTCGGGGGTTGGGTGCAACAAATCCTTTGCGAGCTGAAACGAAATCCAACATAATCATCAGTATTAACATTTTAAGTTTTTCCAGAAAGTCACAGTAAGAAACTTTACGGCATGATAACAGGAGGGTAAAGGTCGAGATATCTTTGCAGATTTTAAATGAGACGTCGTGAGACTAAAGGAAAGTAAAAGAGAAAGGACGCGAAAAAACGCGGAAACAGCCACAACCATCGCAGAAAATGATCAAACACACACATTTTGTTATTGATAAATGAAAACACAAAACGAGTTTAACCTGTAATGATCTTGATGTCGGTGTGAAATTAGTAAAATTTAAGTTTGCTCGGACTGCTGTCAGGGAGCAGCGTGGGCTGCTTTGTTATCCACGTGTTTCGCCATTTTGCGTCTGTTTTCAGATCTTTACATTTGCGGTACCGCGACATCGACACGTTGACTTAAACATAAATAAAACACATTTTACATTAAATTTTTCTCGTCAAAATACTTCTTAAATGACTGATGGCAATGATAGAAACGTGTGGCGTTACTTACAGGCATGTCTGCGCGTGTGGACGCTTACCGGAAATAGAAATCCTTCTTTAGCTACGTACCGGAAAGTGTTGCGTGAAGATCCGGAGGAAGAAAAACCTACAAAAACTTTTTTTTTTTTTTTTGTTGGTATTTGTGTGTGTTTATGTTTTTTACATAAGATACAATTTAACATATTTGTATTAATATGTTAACCTCCAACTACACAATAACGTCATTTTCTATTGACTCAGGCACCCAGAAACCAATCAATAGCCTACTCGAAAGCTGAAATCATTAGTTGATTAATCAATTAGTTGATTGACAGAACATTAGCTATTTTGGTTAATCTGTTAAATAAAATGATTAAAATTCGCTGCTTCTCAAACATGACAGTAAACCCAACAGCATGGGTTTACCATAGCTGGTTAGAAAAACAAGAAAATGTTAACTTCGGGGAAGGGAATAATGATGGATGTTTTTCATTATGTCCTGACATTTTATTTATTGAGCAATCAATCCGTTATTAAAGAAAATAAATGTCAGATGTATAGATAATGAAAGTAATTCTTGGTTGCAGCCTTACAGTAGCTACTTCCATGAAGGAATAATAACACTTTGCTTGAGTTTTTTTTGTGTGTGTGTGTGTTAATTACTTGGCACACAGGAAAAATGAAAGCAATTTCATAAAACATAACTTTACAAACGGCCACACTGCAGGTGTCAAAACTAAAATCATAGGACCTGTGATATTGTAGTGCTTTAATGGTGCAAATTACCAACAAATTTGCAATCAATCAAATTATGGAGACCCAAATGGTTTGGAGTAAATATGGGGCTTCTGGGGGCTGTGGCCCTTGGGCAGTTGCCAGCTTTTCCTGGTTGTTAATCTAACCTATCATGAAATGGGCCATGGGCCAAATTAATTAAACGTCTTGTTATGTAACACCAAATACAGCCATTGAAGACTTCTTTTTATATGTGAGTGGAGTGAAAAACACAAACAACAAACACATTTACTTTTCTTAGATGGAAAACTGCAGACTGCAAACTCCCATTGCCAATTGGGGGAATCAGTGTCAAACTTCTCTGTTTGTATTGTTTATTCTTGCCTGAGGGTGGCGCAGGTTGTAGTGAAACTGCTGAAATGTTGGCACTGACACTCTGCAAGTGAATGATGGATGGATGATGGTGGAGGGCCTAAACAAATCACACATATGCATATTAATGATGTCAATGCGGTGGCATTTTTTGTAGATATTCTGATGGGCAAGGCAAGGGTTATTTATCTAGCACATTCATATTCTACTAACATATGGCCTACTATGCCATATTTCATATCAAGGAGAAAACTCAATCCGCTTTATGATGCGTTTCATCTAAAGAAGAGAAGAGAAAGAAGAAGAAAAGAAAAAGAGGAGGATGCATCAAACATTACCACACAAATTCCTTACAAGGATGTTTTTATTTATTTATTATGCTTGCATAATTTTTGATCATTTATGAATCTACAGTTCGCTTTGTGAGGTCTCTGTACATAGACATAGCTTTTCACGTCCCCTCAGCTGTGCTATAGTTATACATCTTCTGATCAAACGGCGCCATCTAGTGATCATACTGGGTGCCCGCAGGTCTGTGCCATTAACTCCCATGAAGCACTCCCACACTACGTAGCCTTTCAGCGGATCTGGGATCTGGGCCGACAGCAAGTTTTTTTTTGGAGGCTGAAAAAACACGTAGCCACCCCGGTATGTTTGTAAATGGAGTGATACTGACTGTCGGAGGACTGTAAAATGCACCTCGAATAGATTTGATGATGAAGGCTGATCTGCAGTAGATAGTTTAACTTTGGATGGAGTGTATTTCTCTATCCAGCTCACTCTATCCAGAAGCACTGAGGGGGATCGGAATTTACCGGTGACAAGTCTGCGAGGAAAAAAGGAAAAGTTGATCCACTCGTTACATGGCGTAACATTTTTTAAAAACCCGTTTGTTTTGAATCATAAGGAAAGAAATCAAGATTTAAAGCGTACGTCGATGAAAAGGATCTTTTATATAGGGGCAACTCCAACTTATCCCCTTTGAGTTCTGCTTTAACTTTGAAGAACAGCTCCAACCATGGCGAAAAAGTATGATTTCCTTTTCAAATTGTTACTCATCGGGGACAGCGGAGTGGGGAAAACATGTCTGATCATTCGTTTCGCTGAGGACAATTTCAACTCCACGTACATTTCCACCATCGGTACGTTGTTACAGTGTAATGTTTGCCTTATAACCTATACGACATTTCTGCACCAGCTTATGATTGGCCTGTCTGAAACCTGGGATGTGAGCAGGACAAATGTTTGCTGACATTTCATTCTTCCTGTATGTGATGCCCGGCACTGCACAAACTGGTTTGTCCGACTGCTTTCATGTCTCAACTAGTCTGTGCTCTCTTATTTGTTCTTATTTTCATTCTGTCTTTTATCTCTCTTTCTTTCTGTTTGTTGAATGTGTGTGCTGTCTCTTCCCTGACCCTCTCTCCGATCTCTCTCTCAGATCTCATTCCTCTCACTTGGCTCTCAGAAGGTCCACCCACCCTCATTCCTATCTCTTTTACCATCTCTACGTTCCCAGAAGAATGGTTGGCTTTCTGGCATGCTCAGTTTTTGCACAGGACAGCCCCCCTCCTCCTCTGCCCCTTACTGTCTGTCCGTCTGTCAGCTTGTGCATCCAGCAGGACAAAAAAAGAAAAGAAAAAGAAAACATAACTCACAGACAGTGCATCCCTCAGGCCTGTACATCTTTCCTTTATGTCTGTCAGTGGACGGGAGTGCACTGAGGGGTCAAAATCACAGTGAAAATGACCATGAATCAGTCCCCACCCAAGTGAGGGTGACCTATATATTCTGCAATGTGTGTGTGTGCCTGGGTGGGTGTGTTTTTAGTTCATATCTGAGGTATTTAACTCATTCTCTGCCCCCCTCCTCCTCCTCTACGCTCTTTCTGTCCTCTTGTTATCTCTCAGGCATCGACTTTAAAGTGAAAACCATTGAAGTGGACGGAAAGAAAGTGAAACTACAAGTCTGGTAAGAGGTGACAGACGGTTGCTTTCTGGAGTTGTTCTGTGATTTGGTGGAGGCAGGTCAAGCTGATACACTGAGTCATGTTCGTCTGTTTTCTGCCTGCCTCTGTCTCATTTTACTGAGAGGAAAGAGGAACCTCCCTCTTGTTCTCCAAATCAAGATTTTATGACAGGGTTTATTGTGCAAGTATCCATCACACATGGCCGCCACAGAGTGCCACTTCATGTCATGTGAGGGTGTTGTTACAGCGACATTTAAATTCAGTGTAAAATGCACATTAAATGCATCACTCTGCATTTTGCTACATCTCTCACAACTTTCTCTTAACTACTGTTGCGTTTTTGAGTCCTTTGCAAGTTACGCACGCATCAGTGCACATTTTTTGACTTTGAATGTGTGTTGCTTTGTGCAGGGACACAGCAGGGCAGGAGAGGTTCAAGACCATTACAACAGCCTACTACAGAGGGGCCATGGTGAGCACAGGACGCCTGCAGAACAAGCAGACTGGATAATCAGGCTGACATCACTGCCCCTTTGTGTTGGCTCTGTACCTTTGACTGACTCTCCCCTCTCCCCCTCTCTCGTCTCTGTGTGTCAGGGCATCATCCTGGTGTACGACATCACAGACGAGAAGTCCTTCGAAAACATTCAGAACTGGATGAAGAGCATCAAAGAAGTGAGTCTGTTTCCACTTAACCATGACAAAGGCAAGCAGGAAATACTTAAAAACAGTGCATAGTCAGTGGGAGCCATATTAGTCATGAGTACGGGTCTTTACTCACTGCAACAACAAAGCTAGGGTCATTGCACAACTGGTGATTTTAAAGGGTCAGTACATCCAAATCACACGAAACATATTCCAGCCCTAAAGCTTCTTTCTACTGAAGACGTAGCCCGAGCGAAAACTGTCCACGGTGAAAAATAGTTTTACCTGATGATTGTCTAAGGACAGGAGTTTTTTGTTTTTTTTTGTCTTATTCATCTATCAACAGGACTAAAACTAAATCTAAACAGATCAAATCAAAACATGGCTAAATACCACCAAGTGAGCCAACCTTTCCACTGGCAA
Organism: Seriola aureovittata; assembly: GCF_021018895.1. Taxonomy (NCBI): domain Eukaryota; kingdom Metazoa; phylum Chordata; class Actinopteri; order Carangiformes; family Carangidae; genus Seriola; species Seriola aureovittata. The sequence goes on along the minus strand of NC_079370.1, from coordinate 12,503,419 downwards.
GGTTGTTTGTTTTTTTTGAGACAATGTAGTATTTCATTTACTACTATTTCATTTGTTGGACACACCAGGACATAATGTGAGGAAAATATGAAAGTATTCATACAAAGAATGAACACTGCGTAGTAAAATACCTTCACACAATCTCATAAAATGGACGTTAAATCAACGACTTACGATTACTGTGAATACAGACCCACAGTCAGCGTCCACATATGCCCTACTTTTATTTATTTTTAATGAAACATCTTATCTGATACTTTCAGTGACCGCAGAGACCGCTCTCCTGCTGCAAGCAGCTGCTGTTATTGCCTCTCAAGTGCAGATCACTCTGGTTGTTCAGTTCAGACTTTCATGTTAAGACTTCTGCTGTCCATTCCCTTTAATCTCTTTATCTGTGTCTGCCGCCAAGCAAGCACCTTTACCTAAGTACACCCCAACTCAACTTGCCCTAATCAATTAATTGCGTTCCCTCTTTCCCAGAATGCATCAGCTGGGGTCAGTCGGATGTTGCTAGGTAATAAGTGTGACATTGAGGCGAAGCGGAAAGTTTCCAAGGAGACAGGAGAAAAGGTGAGACGACATTCACAGCAATGTAATTACAGCCCATGTGTTGTAAGCTGTAAGTGTAATTTTGAAGTATCAGTATTGAGAAAGTACTGTCTTTCAGAATAGTGGGTAGATGGATCGAAGAATGAAGAGCTGCTGTAGTTTAATTGTGAGAAAGAAACAATAGAAAATGAAACAACAGATTATTAATATGGAGTCTCTTTTAACTTTATACAAGGTGGTGATTATTTGAGGAAGGGACAGAGTATGTCACATTCTTGATATGCCAGCTTTGAATTGACTTTAGATAAGAAGCCCTAAGTTATGATCACTCATATCCTGACCTGTAACCAGTTCCGTGTCTGTGGTTGACAGCTGGCTAAGGATCATGGCATCAGGTTCTTCGAGACCAGTGCAAAGTCCAGCATTAATGTCGAGGAGGTGAGCCGGAAAAAAAACCACAGACTAACAAAACACTGTCTTGACACTTCATTAAATTTAAACTCACAAGCTGCTTTTCTTATGATAGTATACATATGCTGCAGACATTGACTTTCATTTTCTCTCATTCGTCTTATGTTTTTGTTTTCTTTAGTCTTTTCTGGCTTTGGCACGTGACATACTACAGAAATCCAGCAAGAAACCAGTGAGTCAGAACGGACTTGTTATACCAAATAACACCAAACTGAAGCTTTTGTTCCTCCATAAACATGGGATTAGAGATGTATGTTATACTGCTTGTGTGTGTAATTTCTTTTTCTTTGTCTGTTTTTTGCTCGTCTGGCAGGGCCCCACAGGGCGAGAGGTGAAGATCACCAGCAGCACAGAGAAAAAAACCTCCAAGTGTGTTCTTCTCTAGATGTGCCAGCTAGCACACAGAAGATAATGCCATACAAATACAGATTTAAGAACACACCAGTATTACTGGAGGAATACAGCGCAACACGTTTTCTGTCTCCATCTGGTGGACTTAAAAGTCAAATACACACAGGTGCAAAAAGTGCTTTTATAGCTAAACAATTGATACTCCCTTTACAAGAGTTTGTACTTTTGTTCCCCAAGAATTTGCCATAAAAAATTATTTATAGATTACTCCTTTGAGATAGTGCCTGTATTACACATGGAACATATTTTTTGCGAATTCTACTGTGTGTAAAAGTCATGAAGAGTTGGTGAAGTGGAGTCTTCGATGGCCCTAAACTGAGCCCTGATGCAAATTCAAAAACCAGTCCCCACAATGTTTAGTACGGTTGTACATTTCTATTTCTCACCCTGTATTTCTTTAGCTTATCACCACATTATGAACCCTACATCACCACTGTTTAATGTCTTGGAAGAACTTCAGCTGTGTTTTAAAAGTCTTTTCTGGACTGGGTAGCTCTTTAGTAAAACAAACAACAAACAAATTTCAGCTTAATGGAACCAGTTCATTCACCGCGTAAGTGTGAGCACATGCAGTAATAGCTTTTAGTAGTTCAGTGGCAGAGGAAGAGTTTGTTATAAAGTATTTTGATTCATTACATACAGTTCACACAGCAGGCTCCTGGTTGTAGTCTTTTGCCCAAAATGTCATTAAATTCATGGGGCCACGGGCATTTAAATGATTCTGTTAGATGGAAATTAGATGGAAATGCTAAAATGATTGAACAATAAGTCATGAAACACCTTTGTTTGGCAATGCAATTTCAATTTTTTGTCAGTTGACTGTTTCAAATTCAGATGGTTTGTATACTATTACAAGAGCACAGAGAGGTAGACATCCCATTCCTTAAGTGCCATATGAGAAACGGGACATATTTTGCTTCTCAGCATTTTTAGTGGCTCATACATACTTTGACAAATAGATGTCATGAACTGAACATTGAGCTTTAAATGTTGGCTGAAGTTATATTTACATTCCATTATGGTTATTTTGTGCATATCCGTTGAGAATTGATGAGATGTTTCAGTAGTGCACAGCATTATTATAATGCTGTTATGATGCATTCTACAAAATCTACAGCCCCAGATGACTCTGAACACGCTGAGTGCATGACATAGAAATTTCATTGTTACATCCTATAAGAAATTGAAAACATGCTCTTTGCGTTAATGATTTAAACAAGTTCATGTCGGTTGTTTGTTGAGGCTGAAGCAAACACTTTGTTTTAATAGATGAAGGGATTGAGAATGTGGAGGATGGAAACTGAGATAAGTGCAATATGAGAGGGATGAGTAGAGAGATAAAAGAATGATGGATAAAGCAAGTGAATAGACAGGATGTGAGAGGCTGGGAAGCAGTGGTGCTCATCTGTCCCTCATTTGGAATTGATTTAGTGGATCTTGCCTTTTATCTGAAGTGCCTGGTAAATCTCTGACTAAACACTACCACACATTTTCTACATCAGACTTGACAGTCTTCCTCTTCAGGAAATTTTCAGATCATTCAAAATGACTCTGATTACAGGTGCTCATCTGATCCTGACAGTTTTTTTTTCTGCCCAGATATACTATTTCCTGTAACAAGTTTCTTTCACATTCAGTGTATTTTTAGTCCTGCCACAAGATTTTGTCACTTGCTGAATAAAAATGCAAAACTGTAAACATGAGATGTGTGTTGTGGTTTGAAACTGTGTGTTGGTACAATAACTATGCCACTAATATTATATACCACTTGTTCCTAGATTTTGTAATTTTTTTTCTCTTGTGTGGAGTCAAGTCAAGCAGTTTATTAATGGATTTTGATCTATAAAAATCGAGCAAAAAAGACATATATGTCATTATGGAGGTGGATTTTTCATAACCTGGCAACCTAAGAGTTGTTCTCTTTAATGGCTAAAAATGATCTATAAAGCAGTAATATATTATGTATTTACCAGTAACAGAGCCATATAGTTACGAAACCTTTATGGCTCTAATCTGTTTGTTGACATATATGGATTAGACCAGGCACCTATGAGACACTAATTGAACCCTTCTTGCCTTCTTTTTAACTACTATCCTCCCTGTACATCGGCCAGTACAGTGATGTTTTCTTTCCCCCTCGTTGCTGCAGCAGCAGGAACTGGAGTCTGTCGCTAGGCAACCGCCCCTCCTTCCAAGCATCAGCATCACAACGGTGTGCGCGCGCTCTGCCGCATCTTCAAGTTGCCTGCACGTTCTGCGTGCCTTGTCATCACGTCGGGCTGGTTTCGGTTTGCAAACACGATACATTCCTCTTTCAGTGTCAGAGCTGCACCGGGGAACAGAGGAGAGGCGTGAGGGCAGCAGAGGGAGGGGCGAGTGAAAGGAAGAATTAAAGATAAACGTGGAAGGATTTCAACATGTTATCCCGGGCATAGGTAGGCTCTTGGCTATGCTGTTATCTTCATGTGACGTTTGGTGGGAGGCAGTGAGGTAAACGTCCGGGATACATGTACACACAGATACAAACACACGGGCTGAACGGGATGCCCGCGTGACTGCAGGGAGGAACGAGGCCGAGAAGGAGGAGGAGGACGAGGAGGAGGAGGAGGAGGAGGGGGCGGGGGGGTCTAGGTGCGTGTGTGTGGACCACCGCAAAACCCCCGAGGTGGAGTTGTCAAAGATCGAAACCCGCGAGGAAAGATTCATCCCAGCCCTGCTGCTATTTTTGGTGCAGTTTGAAAATCGATGTAGGATATTTATTTCCTGTTCATGTCGAGGTAATTAGTCCCGCTTCCCGAACGAACCCGATGTGATCTTGGGGCTTTTGATCTCCACACCGTATTTTTTTTTTCCCCCCTCTTGTCGGTGACTGGATGAGGACCTAACATAAGGTCGCGGGAGCTCACATTAGCTCCTCCTGAGTGGACAGACCACGGAATGACCGGCTCATGTCATCGCTGCTGATCAGCTGGGTTTTCTTTGGGATGCTTCAGAATTTGCGGCCTGCTCGGGTCTCCAGTTACCGCAATGCCACTGGCGAGAGGAGGGAGAGGTGGACGGCAGAAGACGAAGAGGAGAGAGCAGCAAAAAGCAAATGAGTATAACAATGATGTGAAGACTGGGGAAAAAAACGAGCTCAGTTTGTGAGACTGTTATAATCAGAGAAGTAGGAGAATGGTATAGACTGTACTCTATAAGCTATAATGGCCTGTGAACTGCACGGCGTGTAAGAGACACTGTATTGACTCAAGCAACATTAGTATCATGGCTGAAATGTCAAATGAGGCGAGTAAGGTGGCTGTGAGTGTGTAGCAGCTGCTCATTTCTCAACTTTCTGCTGACAAAGTTCTTGGACTCACTGACTGGACTATAGTGCACACACCATGGAGCACTGCGCAGCACCTATGGCACCTGCCAGTGGAGAGCTTGGTGCATAATTGTGACAGAGTGGAGCTCTGAAGCCAGCATTTATGTCTCTCCCTCTTCTACTCTCCTGTGCTTCTACCCACACAACCAAACTTTTTTTTGCGAACCCAGAGTGAGTGTGAAACCTCTCCCGGCCTCCTCCGCTCACAGACGAGCCTGTCATGCCTTCACCGTCAGACTCCAGCAGCGTGGCCTCTGCCTCGGGGTCTCGAGGCTGGTCAGACAGCCGCAGGGGCATGTCGGGCCGGGGTCCTGGTGGTGCACGGCTGCTCCTGTACCTGGGGCTTTGCCACCTGGGCCTAGGGGCCATGGTCCTGGCCTTCTCTTTCACCAGCATGGCCTTCACCTCCTCAGCTCGCGTGAGGCAGTCCTGTCCATTCTGGGCTGGCTTCTTTGTAAGTGTAAATCTGACATCAACTTGCGGCGTTAAGAATGAAACAAGAGATCTTAAAGTGTGTGTCTTCTTGTCTGTGTGGTGTTTGTTACCAGGTGGTGGCATCAGGAATAGTTGGGATAATCTCATGGAGGAGACCTTTGACACTGGTGGTATGTACATTTCCATCTGATAAAATGAGCGTTCAAGTCTCTAAGCTATAAGTGTAGAACTGTGTGCCATGGAGCAAGGCTGGATTACAAACACGGCAAAGAGTTCCCCAGGGCCCCAGACCTCCAGGGGCCGTAGAAGCCCAGGTTCACTGTTTTTTAACCAGGTTGTGGTGATTTGACATATTTACCAATTTGAAATATGTACCATTCAAGAATGATAAGAACTGAAGTGAAAAGTTGAGAAACCAATTTCACAACAAGCTCAGTTTAGTAGCTGATCGTCATCAGCAGATGGAGTCTGCCCAGTTGTAGATGTCCAATTTATCTGGCAACTTTGACGACTGTGAAAAACTGAGGTTCAGAGTTTATTCTTGACCTTGGAAACACCTCTCTGGCTGACGGTGTGTTTTTCAGTGGAATTACAGGCTGTAGTTTTTGGTTAGAAGAACAAAACTCACCCTGCTGTATATCATATCTCTGTGCTCCTCCACAGGTGTCACTGTTCATGCTGCTATCTGCAGTGTGTGTGATCCTCAGTTTGGCCGGCTCGATGCTCTCCTGTCAGAATGCACAGATGGTCAAATCTATGCTCACCTGCCAGGTACACAACATTATGCAAGTGTTGTCTGCTGCCTCATGCTGAAATGCCCTTATAGCCAGATGCACGGGGAGCGTGCCAGAAATAGTTTTTTGTTTTGAGTGAATATGTTTTTAGTGAGCAGATGAGTACTTCACACCAATCCTCTGTGTATGGGAATGTGTGTAGGTGGAGAATGGTCTGTGTGTGTGTTGCGTGCCCCCTCACACCTGCTCCATCACAGAGGAGGAGAACCTGGTCCTCTACCTGAATGCTGACTGCCACTCAGTCAGACATCAGCTGAAGGTGGGTAGGATGTGTATCTAGACCCGTATTATCAATTTATTGCCCAAGTTAATATATATACTCTACTACAAATAATATGCTGGTTTATTGTGGAGTTGTGATTTTTCTGAATGCATACTTCTCTGCAGGACCTTTTGTTCAGTGCTTGTGGTCTCAGCATTCTCTCCACCATCATCTGTACTTTGTCCACTGTGACCTGCAGTATTCACATTTTCTCCCTGGACCTTGTGCACCTGGTGAGTACAGACACAGCACATTTCACATCTACCAGACTAGCAGTTTTTTGTTTTTTTTACATTGAAGTACTCTGAAATTCAGCTATACTGCTGCCTTAAGAAATTCAGGCTTCACATTTTAAAAACACTTTGTACAAATGTTACAGCCTATAACCATCTATCTGTTGGACAATGCTGTGTTTCCTATTCTCCCTGCCTAGCTGGCCCCCCATCGCTCTCGGTCAGTCAACCCAGAATGCACCACTCCTCAGGATGCCTTCCTGACCAACATCATGGACTTTGAGGAGTTTGTCCCACCCATCCCTCCGCCTCCCTACTATCCTCCTGAGTACACCTGCAGCTCTGAGACAGACGCTCAGAGGTAACAAACATAGAGCAGGCGCTTTCAGTGTTTTAATATACATCAGCATCCTGGATAACAGAGTGTAAGATGATTATTTTTGTATTAATGTCCAGCATCACCTATAATGGCTCGATGGAGAGCCCTGTTCCTCTGTACCCTACTGACTGCCCCCCTCCTTATGAAGCTGTGATGGGACAAAGAGCTGTCAGCCAGGTGAGCGTGTGTGTGTGTGTGTGTGTTTGTTTGTTTGTTTGTTTGTTTGTTTGTTCTGTGTGATGCACCTAGTGATCATGCTGATCCTTCTCTATTGTGACTGCTAAGGCAACAATGTTTGACCCCCACGGCACTGAGCTGTCTGGAGAGAGAGGAACTTCTACTGCCTTCAGTGGAGAAGGTGAGAAAACATCACATCGTGACAGGTTCACCTGTACTAGTTGACAGGAGTCAGTGGCAATGTTGGTAATGTTGGTAATGTTACATTTAAATTCAACGATTAGCTGATTAACAGTGAATCAATAATATCATAATAGTGAATATTAAAAGCTCTTTTTTATATAATTGCCAATTTAATATTTCTTTGACTATTGAAATCTTGGTAAAATAAAAAAGAAAACAGTAGAGGCCTTTAGATTTGTACAATCTAGCGATATTTTCTCCCCATTTCTGACATTTTATATACTAAATGATCAATTGATTATTATATAACAGAACAGTTGCTAATGAAAATAAGTGTTCATTGCAACCCTGATTTAATTCATTGAGGCAAAATGTTCATATTTAAATGTAAACTCCAAACAAAGACTAAAAGGTCGATAATTGTCTAAATGAGATCAAATCTGATGATAAAAACACAATTAATATAGCCCAGAAAAAATAACTTAATCTAAAAACTTGTCTAATCAATTCAGAAAAATGATCAGAGTAAGTTGCTGACTTTAACGGAGTATAAAAAGTCAATGAAATGAAGGAAACTCAGCATACACAAGGACTTTACCTGTCACACAGAGGTATACGCTTCAGATAACACAGTTCTACATACGTAGATCCTGGTCTTCATAATAACAGATTACCATTTCATATTTACCAGTGTCCATGGACAGTGGATCTCTGTTGATGTCAGAGATTGTGGACATCCCTGATGATTCCTCCCCATCTGAGGACTCCTGTCTTATGGAGGTTGGGCTAAGGCACCACGGGGAGAGGGGCAACAGGACCGCTGGTGAGGGGGGAGATGGGGGAGATGGAGGGGAGTACTTCAGCTTCCGTGGTCCTCAATCTCAAACACCAGAGAGTCCTCTGGCAGGAGGACCGAGAGCCAGGCGCTTCCTCAGAGGAGAGAGGTCCAACTCCTGCTCTTCTCCCAGCACAGCCACCACCACATACAGGTGAGGGCATAGACATGGTGGTGTATGGTGTTTTCTTTACTCATCATAGTGCAAAATTATTGGGCTGTAAGATAATTTCTAAGTTAAAATCAAATCCACAATTAAGCCTGTAACTAGTACACACATATTCTGAGTTCTCCTGTGTCGTTCTCCAGGTCTCCAGTCTTGCGTCGCCAGGCCATGCTAGCTAGTAGCTGTTCCCAGCTTGAAGCAATAGGGAGCTCCACTTCTCAACAGCGATCCTCCATCCCAGAGATTCGCGTTCGCCCCTCCACTCCCTCACGCCAAGGAGCTGCTCCAACCTCCTCTGCTGCTCCAGCTTCATCCTCCTCAGCTGCCAGTGAGCAGGGCGGTGGTCAGGGTAGTGGGACGCCCCTTCCACATCAGCCACTGTACCTTCGACGAAGGGCAGGGAAGAGTGAGAAGGACGGAGAGGGTGTAAGAGGGGATAGTGAAGGGCTGCTACGCCTGGTGAGGTCACACAGTGAGCCGGGCCTCGGCTCCTCGACTGATACAGGTGATTCAAACGCCAACATGAAAATTTCTTAACTTTAGTTTTACAGTTTCCATAACTTGTCCTTTTGTCCCCTCTTCTCTAGTTGACTTTGTTTCTGGAGACAGCAAAGCATCTATAGATACAGGTAAAAGCTTTTATATAAAGGGCTTTGAGATGTGGTGTACAGGTGTCTGACTGGTCTGAAAGAGAACACATCTATGTTGTTTTGATGAGATATATCTCAGCAGCTAATGGCCATCATTTATCAAACATTATTAGAGTCTAGTGTAGATTTAAGCACCAGAGGAGACATGCAAATCTGTCCCCATGTGGATGTGATTCATGAAACTCCACAACATCTAAATTAACAGTGATTTGATTACAGATTGATAAATTAGATTCCGCTGTGGAAACAATAATGTGATTCACCAGCTCCTCGTTTACATTATTTTCAGATGGTCTAATTTATGAATGTTTGCTGACACTTGGTAAAGATAAGCCATGGTTAAGGGGCTTCACTGCATGAATTACTCTACATGTCTGTATCTTTAAGATTTTAAGTAGCCTATATTCATTAGCCTACATTTTATCGAACTGAATATTATATTGCAACATTTAAAAACATGATAATGCTCTTAGTCTGTGTTGCAGAGCATGACAACAAGCTGTCTTATTATATATAAAGAACACCCACGGCTATGCCAGATATGGAAGTGTCTACTGAGCGTAAAAAGCTTTCTCCGTTTTTCTTTTTTCTGTCTCCAAAGGTCCATCGTCTGAGGCATGTCTGTTGCCCCGCACGTCTTTGCCTCCTGCTGCAGCTTTGCCGAGGAAAGGCAGCATGAAATCAGCAGCCACGGGGGTGCAAGTCCCCACCAAACCCCCACCCACGTCGCCGCTGCGTTTACCTAAAGACTGCCACCGTTCCCTCGGAGACCTTAAGGCAAGTCTTGAAAAGACAGGGTTAACGGAACTTGACAGTTCCCATGTGTTTCTTAGCAACAGCTGGACTGCTGTTTGTTTGCCCTATTTCTGTCACCCCTACACTGATCTTTTCTCTTTTCCTTCAGGTGACTCGAGTTCTGGTGGCTCGTTTCCTGCAGCGCTCCAAACGCAACCTAGCTCCCTCCTCCGAGCATGCTGGGAGCACAGGGCAGGGGCCTAAGAGGCGGAGTGGAGCTGAGGGTGCTGCCACCAACCACCTACCCCTGGAGCAAGTATGACACCAAGCTCTGCTTAATCTAATTTCATTTATGCACCTGTAGACATGGAAGATCATGTTACTCCTCTACTTACCTTTCTACAACGAGTTACGTGCATCTCCAGTTATCTTCATCAGGCTGTCTAGTTTTTGTCTAAATGTTTGCTTGATAAAATCATTGTCAGGTGTTGCGGACCCCATGGAGCACCGGCCGAGGACAGTCCAACCAGCACACTCATCATCCTCCTCATCATCGTGGACACCACCACTCCCATAGTGACAGTCGACACAACCGGCACTACAGCGGCCGAGCACCAGAGGGGATCCACCTGCGCAGCTGTGGAGATTTAAGCTCCTCCTCAACAGCATCACTACGTCGATTGGTGACGCCTTATCCACCGCATGGGTCATCGGGAGCTCTCTACTCAGAGTCTGCACTGTGAGGAGGAGAAGAGGGTGAAGGAGGGATTGGGGAGGAAAATAGGAGGTATACAAGATGGCAGGGTTGCAGGGAAAAAAAGGAAGGTTGATGATGAGCAGGATTTATTCAAGTAAAAACATCTAGTATTGATATTTTGAAAGTCTTCCCTCCTTTTTCTCTTTGCCACTTCCTGTTTCCTGAAGCCAACTGTGCAAATGGCCTTATTCAGTGGTGCTCTTTATCACTTGGAACATCAACCCAGAGCTCACACTTAATTCACTGGTCAACATCAATGAAACAGTCATTTGATGCTTATTTCTGGCCAGCGTGGTCTTTCCTCCAACAGAACAACATTACAACATTATCGGCTGAGAGCAACCTACCAGAAGCATCTTTTCTGCTGTAATCTCCACCTTCTCCCTCTCAAGAGTCATCTGGAAACATCTTTTCCTCAAGACTGGAGACAGAACTCAACAAGCACTCCATGCTACAACAACCACTTACTCACATGTACATTCGATCTATTACATAATAATGGGTTGCAATATGCATCTGGCCCTTTTGTACATTGCTATATATCCACAGGATCGCTCAGGTGAAGTGATCATAGAAACCCTTATTTTGTCTTCCATTGATAAAAAAAAAAAAAATGCATCTCAATAAACATATAGTTAGCTGAGTACAATGTAAGATAAACAGATGAGGTTGCACACGAGGACAAATGCTCTCACATTAAAACCCCTTGACTGAGTTGCTAATTTTGCAATGTTTTTTTTTTTGTTTTTGTTTTGTTTTGTTTGTTTTTTTGCAATTCAGATTCCTACTTTTCCACACTTTCACGTCCCCACATTGGCCTTCAAAGAAAGGCAGCCAGCATTTCTAACACTGACAGTACTGCACGCCACAGACACACGTTCAGCTTTTGCAATGTATTCTCTGTGGGTGGCCCCTTGGACACGGTGGTTTGATTTGCATATGTGCATGTTTTGCTACAGCCTCCCGAGTACAGCAGGAACCTTATGCATTAGATCCTGACCGTCTGTGTAACTAAGTAACATGTCTTCAGAATGTCTTTATCTGCATGTTTTGACAATGCTTATTACTTTTTCTCCTCTTGCACCCAAGACCTATGATAGTAGCGATTGAAATGTGTTTGTGTTAATAGATAGCTGAAGGGAAAGGTCAGAGTCAAAGATGTGCAGTGTTTCCAAAGTTTACTGCCAGATGGCCCCAAACAGGCCTCTGCATCCTAATTTGATTTTGATGGGGTCTGAAAATTATTCAAATGCACATGCATATCTATGACACAGGCTAAAGCAGCCTGATCCTGTAAGATAAAGAGGTGTAAATTGCACTATGACTCTGATGAAATGAAGAGTCTCTTGCAATAAATGTACAGACATTATTTGTTAAAAGGTCGTGCTTCACACTATGTGTTGGCACGGTTCCCTTTGGACTTGCAAGGGGTAGTGTGTAGGTGGTTAAATGGAGAAGAAGAAAAAAAGAAGCCACCTTGGGCTGCTGACACTCCAGTGACAATGAACATGTGATGAGTCTGGCAGCTCTGGATACTGGATTTTCAAGTATATCAATATATGCGTGTCAGATTGGAGTTTTTATCTTTGGAAAGTCTTTTTGGTGTGCTCACTAAATGATGATATTGACTCCATATCAGTAAAGGCACATTTTGGAGACACTCATATGTATGTAACTAATTTTAAAAATTTACACGCATACACACTCAGCCTGCACACAGATACAGGCACACTCATACACACCCTTATAAAGGCACTGAGCTGTGTTTCTACCTCCTGTCTTGCATAAAACATTATTTATTTGAAGAGATGTATATCTGTATGGCAGGCTTAACAGGATAGAGCCTTGAAACCTGAATAATAAATGTATCTAAATATGACACCTATTCCAGATTTTAAATGCAGTGTCAATGACAAAACTTTCAATGCAAGTTATGTATTTCAACACACGAAATAAATAATAGACATAAAATAAAGTACCTATGTTTATGATTTATACATTTTTCGAAGGGAAACAATCACAGAAAATACTGTAAACCTAATACAGTAGTAGATTGTTTTTTTTTGTCTCTGTATTGTCCTTTTTTTAATATAGTTTTTCTTCTCATGCAGTAAAACTGATTACAATACTTGAAGCTCACCACTCCACTTAAACCCCGCCTCTTCACAATTCCTATTGGTCAGTCCACGTAAAAGCCCATCCTGGTTCGATACTAGTAGCCAATGAAAACGTTCAATGTCAAATGGAGCCTTTGAAGTCCACGCCCATATGCACTACTCGCAAGGGGTTTTGGGAAACCTAGTTCTGCTGCGTTGTAATAAAACGGACGGTAGCGGGACAGCGAACTACGATCTACACATCCTGGTTTTAAGAGACGTTCACAGGCTTCAGTAGGACAGCAAGACTAAGAAACAGAAGATAAGCTTTTCTGCTGTATTATACTGAACAGTTTGGGATAACTGGATTTTATCATTATGGTATGTAAAGGCATGTGTACCAACAGAAATTACGTTGATTCGGTATGCTAAAGCTAACTTAGTTAACTGACAGGATGCAGGAGGACAATGTAGACTAATGTCAGCTAACGCTTCTTGTCCTGACAACGGAACTTGCTAGCTAATAATAGTAATTCTCTTCACCTAATCCTTGTTCTTGCTTACTGCTCTCAGGACATGACACCATGGAGCTAACTAGACTAGCCTGGCAGTTTTCCTCACCCGGAACAACAATTTTCTAACGCTATGTCATTTCTTGAGTAGTTGGTACAGTCTGAGAGACCACAGCTTGTTTATCGTTGGTCAGGACACTTGGCGGGTCGGGAATGAGACGTTTGCTCAGCTTGGTCAGTAATACCACTAAAGTGTGGTTGGCGGTGTCCCCGCTTAAATTAAAAAGCACGCCTCTTCTGTTGTGCACCTCGTCTTTCCAGGGAGACAGCACTTGCAATGGGACGCACACCAAAAAAGCGTTGCTGTCAGACTCTCAGCTGTTTGAAGCCCAGTTTCAGGAGCTGGTGACAGAGCTCACAGAAAGGGACCTCGCCGATCCTGTGCTGGCAGACGCTCTCAACAGGTTGAGAGAGGTATGTATGTTGTCTTGTCCCATGCCGAGTATTGTCTGACAAGTGCTGAACTGCTGTTTCACGTAAGTTCTCTCTGTACCCTTTGCTCATAGGTTTTGGTGTACAATGCCCCTGGAGGAAAGAGGAACCGAGGCCTGTCTGTGATTGGCTCACTGAGGGAGCTTCTCCCACCCTCTCAGCTCACCCAGGACATTGTACAGCGGGCTCTGTTGGTTGGCTGGTGCATTGAGTTGGTATGTATGCAGTATGATATGATATGGCATGTTAAAGGGAAATATATAAGTTACAATGTCACATTGCTCCATAGATGTGCACTGTTGTCAAAAAGCTATTAGTGACATGTTCCTTCACACGCACATTCACCTTCCACATGCATTGTCCTGGTGCAGTAAATACACACTAATGCACCAAGTCCTTTCAAGTCACATTTTTTTACCTGTTCACATTTGACAAAAACTAAGCTGCCTACCCGTTTAATGTTACTATGCCCCTTTTAAACATGTACCTATATATTTATTACCCCATTTTAAAGATTTACGTTATTTGTAACGACGAATGCTGAACAGAGTAGAGCGAGTGTTTGTTATACTTCAAACCAGTTAATTAACACAATCAGCAAATTAATCCATACCTGTTATCTTAACCTTATTGATTTGATAAGATTTTTTTCAGACTCTAGCCTTATAGATTCATGTATTTGTTTTGTTTTGTTTTTTTCATGTGCAACCCAAAGTGTTGCTGAAACTTAATCTCTTAAGCACAGAGTCAGACTGGCTGTTGTAATGACCATTTGCATGTGGTTTGACATCCTCTAAGTCATTAAGTGTTATAACTGTGTCCCCGTTTCTTGCAGCTTCAGGCATTTTTCCTCGTGGCAGATGATATCATGGATGCATCTGTGACTCGGAGAGGACAGCCCTGCTGGTACAAGAAGGTGAGACTTGATGTATTCCAGATACACAGAGACTAAAATGGCTTTTTTTTGTAGTGTGGTAATTATTGTGTGGTATTTTTCACTATGAATGTTGTCAGTTGGCTCAGTTTCTCACGTCAATCCTGCGTGCTTATTTTTAAGGATGGAATCGGTCTGGAGGCCATCAATGATTCATTTCTCTTAGAAGCGTCAATCTACAGACTACTACGCAGACATTGCAGGGACCAGCCGTACTACGTTCACCTACTGGAGCTGTTTACTGAGGTACTATACGTACTGATTGATTACACACCCACACTAACACAGGATTATGACTGCATTTCTGTGTGCTTCAGACATCTTTCCAGACAGAGCTTGGCCAAGCTCTGGACCTCATGACAGCCCCCCCTGGACAGATTGACCTCAACAGGTTCACAATGGAGAGGTAATGAAGTGAAATCTGTTAAGTTTGCAGAGAAGAACATTGCCAATATTGTTTACCGCAGCAAATGAATCTAATGGTTTCTCTTCTGTTCTTTCAGGTACAAAGCTATTGTAAAATACAAGACCGCCTTCTACTCTTTTTACCTCCCAGTGGCAGCTGCAATGTACATGGTGAGTGTGTTTATACTGCAAACACATGAGAGGAAAAAAACTCATGGACATGATGGTGATGACACTGAAGTGTGGTAGTGAATTAAAAGTTACAGAACGGGCTTTGAAAAAAGGTTGGAAAATGACCAGACGAAACGAGAGACAGAAACAGAAAATGTCATACACTTTCTCCTAACTATTTTACTATACCTTTGTAGGCAGGGATCAACAGTGAAGAAGAACACAATAATGCCAAACACATCTTGCTCGAGATGGGAGAGTTTTTCCAAATACAGGTAATTACTTTCACGCATCATCCCTCTTTCACGTCACATATTGGGTAATATGCTGCAGAATGTACCGAGTTAATAGCCATCCCATGTATGTCATTTACAGGATGACTACCTTGACTGTTATGGTGACCCTGCTGTGACAGGAAAGATTGGTACAGACATCCAGGACAACAAATGCAGCTGGCTGGTAGTGACAGCCATGGAAATCATGACTCCAGAACAGAGAGCAGAGCTGGAGGTGGGACTAACAACCCTTTCGATTTAAACACTTAAAGATATGCTTTGATATTATGTGGCTGAGTTGTATGCAAAGATTCTGTGGCTCAAATATATTCAGATAAACTAAAGAAGTACAGTAAACTGTATGGCAGCTGGTGATATTCAATCACTTGTCCAGATATACAAACAATACAAACAAAAATGCATTCAAATCTCTGCAGCGATAGAAACTTTTGTCATCAATTATTGTCTGAAATAAATGATTACGATCAAAACTGATTATTCGCTGAGACCAGGGTGCCCTTGTTTTTATCCTTTGACTCCTCCGTGTTTATGATGGCTACCCTCTGAAAGAGAGATAGTACACTCACTCGCTAGCATGTTAGCAGAAGTTGACTTCATTTTCATCTCCTCCTCAGGCATGTTACGGGCGCCACGATGAAGCCAAGGTAGAAAAGGTCAAAGCGCTGTACAACACCCTGCAAATGCCAACACTGTACCACAAATATGAAGATGAGAGCTACCAGCGGCTACAGAAACTCATCGCCTGTCACGCTCAAAACCTTCCTCACTTAGTCTTCCTCAACTTTGCCAAGAAAATCTACAAGAGGAACAAGTGAGAAGGAATGATGAATGATTGGAAGTTATACAAACAGTGTCAGGTGCATCAGCCTGGTTCACGTTTGACTCTTATCATGATGCACAAATGAACACCTCTCGAAATAAAGAGTCGGCCAGGGGCTCTGACCCAAACAGGACTGTGACATTTCAAAGTCCTGCTGGCAGTTTCTTAGCTTTTCAGTGATTTGTAGATATTTGGATGTGGATGTCTTCAAACAGCTTGTCTCTTAAGTTCTATTTATTGAAGCCAGTGCATAATGTACAGTGTAACCAGTCATTTATACAAAGATGACTCCGGGCATTTTCATGTTTATTTGCCTTGGGAAATGTTTGGCCAGATGAAGATACACATTAAATAATATAGCGAAATGGTTTAGTGATGGAAGAATAGATTTATTAACTGATAATAAACTAAAAGGGATAGTACAGATATGACAGGAGATGTATCCTGACTACGGACAGAGGTTCAAGCCTGATCAGCTGTGTTAATTCCATTTATTTTTATATTGCTCCTGGATGTTATTGCTTTTAATAAAAAATATATGTCCAGTATTTTTCTGTCTTTTTCATCTTATTGTGCATGAGTGTGTGTGTGTGTTAGCTAAAATGTAAGCTAAAGAGTTAAAATTAGCTAAAATGTTTGCATAATTAATCAATTAGATAAAACAAAAGAAAATACTGCAACAATTTTGAGAACTGATGAATAATTTCAGTCCTTTCTTAAACAAAACTGCAATTAGTTCTCTGCTTTAGGATTCTCAAATGTGATGATTTGATTCTTTTAATTTGTCATATGTGAGAGTAAATTGAATATGTTTGGGATTTGGACTTTAAGTCAGATAAAAGAAGCTATATTAAGATATTATCTTGGGCTCTAGGAAATCATAATGGGTATTCTGGCTATTTTCTGATTGACTAAATTCATCAATTTATTAAGAAAGTAATTTTAAGATTAATCACTGATTAATATAAATGGTAGCAGCAGCCCTAGCTGGCTATAGGTGAAGTTTGCATGTTAGGTAATTTCCTTAAAGACAGATTAATGAATGCATGAGTGAATTGCTAATGGGATGATTTAAGACAAATTAAAGGAAATTAGGTTCTCCCTGTTAACACTTGGGCTCAAAAAATTAATTTTGGAAAGGAGGTTAAGCTGAAAATGACTTAAGATAAATTGAATGTGATGATAAGGCAAGTAAGGGGTGTGGTTTGGTTGGCATGGGGGGTGAGGGGTGGGAACGTTGGTTTGTTGGATGCTCGCGAGAAGACGGATGCTGAGGCTGTAAACGTCGGAGAGCCTCACATTCACACGGAGGACTGGGATGCGAGAGAGCCCGACGAGATGGAGACCTTCATCCATCTTTACCTGAACCTGATCGTGAGTCGAGTGCCATTTTATTTCACTGCTGTGTATTTATTGTATGTTTTTAAATGAGCCTGCGCGGTCGGGTTCGGCTCAGCAAAACCTCCTGTTCCCACACAGAGGCTGCGTAGATCTGGAAACGTGCAATTCTGCTCTTAACTGATATTTCTCTAACGCTTTTAATGCGTGAATGTGCTACATGTTATGCATTTTGATGGGAAGTCTGAATATTATGTGTAACATTTGAGTTATAATATGGGTGGATGGGCCTGTATATCAGGGCGATGCGGTTGGAGGTACCCCCTCCTCCCCCTCCTCCTCCTCCTCGCCCTCCTCCTACCCTCCCTGTCTCCATCAGCTCTGTGGGATCAATAAATGCAGGGGTAAATACTGTGCTCAGGACGGGTTAAATTACATATGATGATATGATGTTTTTTTTGTTTTATTTCAAGGCTGTCTTGTCTTTAATAGCCATTCAGACGAAGGCCCAATGTAAGCAATCACTTGAGTGATTTGTATTCCTCAGTGATGTGAAGGGCACTGTGGAGGAATATATGAGCAATAGCCTTTGGTAGATGGGCTTTAAAAGAGGCAGACTTGGAGTTGGTCAGTGCCGCTGTCTGATTATTTCATGCTCCAGTTAGATTTGCCTTATGTTCAGTCATTGCTCTAGGTATGGTGTTTTTTTGTTTTTTTTATAAAAAGCAAAACGTCATTTCTTTTTGATCTAGATCTTGCTGTCTCTTGTCTGCTTGTCAGGACGGACATGGCACAGATGGAGACAGCTTGACTACTGTAAACTCATGAATATCAGAGCTCAGTGAAGCTGAACAGAACAGATGAAGACGATGAGTGACATTTATTAGGCTACAAACAAGCTGACGATTATTATCATGGGGGACCATTTCATGTGATATGTATGTGTGTGGGTGTTTGACTTTGAATAGATACTGTATATAACACCTGGAAACCAAGAAGCACAACAAGGTGGACACATACATTGAAAAAAAAAATTGAAGCTGCACTTCTCTTATGTACATACAAGTATTTATTTACTGAACTCAAATTACTGTAGCATCTCAATGCTGTCCCCAAAATGGTGCTTCAAAAATTTGAATTTAATTACACATATTTTTATCATTATCATTAAATGTCTTGTTATGTGCATGCAACAGTCCAAAATCCAAAGATACTCAGTTTACTATGATAAAATGCCATGAAAACAATTCACAATTGAGAAGCTGGAACCAGCGAACATTTGGTATTTTTGCAACTTTTAGCAATTAATTGATTATCAGAATAGTTGTTGGTTAATTTTCTGTTGATTTATTAATTGACTAATCATTTCAGGTCTAATTACTTTCCTTGAGTGGTGATGCCTGAAGATGTGTTTTTTTTTGTTTTTTTTACAGGAATGTGTTTGAGACAGTGTGTGCGTTCGCATCACCGCTGTGTCCTCCCAGGACTTGGGCCGTGATAATTATAAAACGGAAAGCCTAAAAGCAATTGGGTTTTAATGAATTGTCCTGACGATGGATTTTTAACTTCAAAGACTTAGCCTAATATGAAAACATCGTAGAGCAAGAAAATGGTCTTTGATGAGCAGAGTTTGCTCATAGTCGTTCACTGTGTGTCTCCTTTGATGTTACAGGATCTTGGGAGTGAAGCCAAGATGTGACCGTCACGGCGCGTCATTGTTTGGATCCCTCCAGCCTTTACAACACTTGTTTCTATAGCAACAGATATATCACAGTATCCTAAAAAGTCCCATTTCCACAATGCAGTCCTCTAGCAGCTCCTCTCAGCCTCCAAAGCCGCGGCGCTTTGACGTCAGCAGAAGGACCAATACCTTAGCTGCACCAAAGTCTCATGGCCCTGGTTTTCAGAGGGAGGATAAAAACATGAACACAATCACCACATCCTCCCCACGCCGGCCTACTAAAGGCCCCGCTGCACCCACCAGGACCAGGGTGGGAGTGCAGCCTCGAGCTCCAGTAAACCAGTCCAGGTTTTCCTCTCAGAAACAGGGTACCACCATCTCCAAACTAGCTAAACCCAAACCCAAGAATGCTCGTGCATCTGCAGCAACCAAAATTGCACCTGCAGCTGCTCCGCCTCCTCCGCTTCCATCCGTTCTCCCTCTTGACCCGAATTGCAACGAGCCGAGCCTCCCGTGTCTGTGCTGCGATGGCCGCTCCCCACAGGACAACAACAGTATGTTCAACCATAACCACAATAACAACAACACCATCTCTCTCAGACAGCAGCTACAGCTTCCTCCTCCTCCGGCCCCGTTACCCCAGGGGAAGGATGGGACGGGGGCCAAGGAGCAACGTCAACCTCCATCACAAGTGCAGGCCCAGCTGGAGCCCTCTGCCTGCCCTGCTGCCAGTCTGGAAAATGAAGACAAACATGCAGGTGAAAGCGAGGACCTGGACAACAAGAAAAATGTAAAAGTAGAAGAAGAAGACGACGAAGAAGAGAGCAGTGGGGATATTGATATCGATGATGATGAAGAGGAGGCTGACAATGATGACGACGACGATGATGATGACACTCTGGTGCCCTCATGCTGTGACTGCCCCCCCTCCCTCCTGGAGTTCTCACTCTCCTCTTCTACCTCCTCATCCTCCACTTCCATCAGCTCCTGCTCTGATCTGGAGTCTGACTGTGCAGATCAATCCGCCTCCATCTGCTCTTCTCATGACCAAGAAAATCTCTCCGTCGCTATGTCCCCCAAAGACCATTCTCTTCCTCAAGCCCCCGAATGCCAGCCTCCTGCGCGCTCACCCCCATCCCTTCCTCTTAGTCGCAATCCCTTCACCTTAGCATCACATTCCCCGATTCCCCCTTGCTCCCCAGATGAGGGCTATCCCTCGGCCCTGGACTCCCCTTCTCCTGATTATTTAGGAGTCAAAGGGGATTCTGAGGTCACCAAACTAGGTTTGCTCGACTTTCTAGAATCAGTAGGGGAGTTTGGGAAAATGGAGCGCTTCAGCCAGGTGATCCAAGTGGCTCGTTGGGATCTGGAGGGGGAACAGCACTGGGATGTTCTAAGGGATCGGTTAGATCACCTGGATCGCTTGGAGAAAGTCAACCGAGAGGTAAAACTGGCCTACATCGCCAAACTCCATGAGAAGGGATTTGACCTCGGAGACCTGGAGGAACAGGACCTCTCGGATGTCATGGATGAAATGGGCAACATCGACATTCCCTGGAAATTGTATAAAAACCGCGGGGGAACAATGGGAGACTCTCAGGAGTTTTCAGATGCTGGGGTCGACCTCACTGCTCCATCAGACTGCGATGATCCCCTCGTTCCAGATTCCCTCACCCCTTCCCCCGTCGAGCCGCCACCTAGACCCCCGAAGCCTCCAGCGCGTCACGCCAGCGTGAGCTCTTACCTCCACACCTACATCAATATCAGCAGGGAGACCACTTCCATGGCTGTCTCCACGTCTCCTACACTGTCTACTTTCTCCCCTAACTCATCATCCCCCACGTTCACCACTTTTAGGTGCGAGAAACCCCTACCTCCATCTCCACCATCAGTTCCTCCTCTCCCTGCCTCTAAACCGGTACCTTATCTCACCCTCTATACCACTCCTTCTCCACCTCCAGCTATCCCAACCCCAACTCCTCCCATCCCTCCCCCTCGGAAGCGCCACCTTGCCAGGAAGGAGGCACAGCGGCTTGCTGCTCTTCAAGTCGAACAGGAAAAGACCCCGCTGTCGCTACCACCTCCTACCACGCGGCCACCACCTCTTCCTCCTCCACCTGTTATCTCTATCTCCACATCCCCCCCTGCCATACCACCTCCACCTGCCCTGCCTCCTCCCCCCTCCTTCCATGCCCTGGATGTAGAGATTCGGAAGTTATTGATGCTTGCAGGATTGACCCAAGCTGAGCTCCTCAAACTCAGCCCAGAGCTTGGTGTCTGCGTCGGAGGGTTAGAGGATGAGGGAGATGGAGATAATCGTCTTCCATCTAGATCTGTGGAGTCACATGAGTTCAGACTACAAGACAGGGAGGAGGAGAAGGAATTTGATGCTGAATTCGTGGCTAGAGGTGGATGCAGCAGCAGAGGAAAGTTGGATGGAGATCATAGAGTAGATATCGCTGAAGAAGGCAAAAAGAGAGAGGAGAGCAAAGACACACAAAGGACCACCTCCTTCACAGAGATGGCAAGAAGAAGGAAGAGGAACGGTGGTGTGACTTCCGACCATTACTACAGCACTGGTCTTAGCAATACACAAGAGACTAAAGCACAGAGCATGAGCTTTGAGACTTTCCATTATCCTCCTGAGTTACCAGATTCACCTCCCCCTCCTCCTCCTCCTCGCCCCTTACCACCAATCCCCCCGTCTTTGCCACCCCTCAAAGTCAGCACTCTCCCTGCCAACTCTGCACAACCTGAGCGATTTGATTGGCTTATAGCGTTCACACCTGATTGTGACGCCCCGCCACAGCCTCTGGCCCTGGAAATGAGAAGATCTCACATGGAAACCCAAAGGAAGCCCAGTTCGTCAGGGTCATCTCCAGGGTCAGCGCCAAAAGTCACAACTTTCAAAGAGCTGCGTTTCCGCAACAAGAGCACTTGCCCCCAAACAAAGGTGATCACTGACCCAGACCCTGACCCCACAGTCATCACTCCAGATGCAGATATACTGTACAACCTGAAGTGGAGGAGAGAGAAGGCAGGCACCGATGGCAACCAGTGGGAATACACCTCTCAGGCTCAGGCCCTGTTCATGCAGCCGCCGCCGGCTCTCACCTCAATGGCTGCTCTGAAGGAAATGCTCAAGAGAGCTGACGAGGAGGGCGGTCAACCGGAGCTGTGCCCATCACAGAAGATTGGCTGCTCAGTCAGTGACAGCAGCCTGTGGACCATGGGCAGAGAGTGGGAGGGTGAGGAAGTTAAGAGGGAGGAAAAGGAAGGGAAGGAAGAAGAAAAAGAGGAGGAGGTGGAGGTGAGAGGACGTGCCGATGGAGGAAGGACTTTTCAATCAAGAACTACAGGTGAGTATGAATTCCATGATAATGCTAATAATGATAAAGATCTTCGTTCGTGTATGTGCATTTTTGTGTGTGTGTGTGAAAGAAAATAAATACATCAGAGTAACTTAGTGTAACTCAGTGGACGACATGACCAACCTGAGATGGGCAGATGATGAGAAACAGATGGAGAAAGACAGTCAGCGTGTTCACTTTCTCAGTGGTGCACAAATAACATGCTTGGACAGAACAGTAGAAGGAAATAGAAAACCAAGGGAGATTAAAATGTAGACTCATTTATGGACATGATAAATGGAATGAGAGCAAAGAGACGGAGGACGAGCATGAGTCACAGAAAAGGATTATGCGTGATGATGTGATGGATAAATGATGACGAGGGATAAACAGAGGGTGATTTCAGACGGAGGAGGCAAGTAAGACAATAGAGGCTGGAGAAGAAGAAGTATGAACAAGAGGGAGAGATGGAGGGATAAAGACAGGGAGTGGGGTGGAGGTAATATGAGGAGAAAGGGGAGGTTGGAAACTTTCCAGCCAGTATTTCCTGTACTGGTTATCAGAGTGTGATGTCACCACTGCCTTATTCAATTATTCATCCACTCTTCAGACCAAGGGGAGGGGGATAATGGAGGCCCCGCTGAGCTCACTACCTTTCTCTTTCTCCTTTCTCCCTCCAACTCTCAGCTCACATCTCTCTTGTTTTATCTTTCTGTCTGTAAAATTCTATTCCCAATCTTTTTCCCCTTTGCAGTAGTTTTAAATCCCATCAGCTTTGGATGTTTACATGCTTTTCTCTTGCTGTCTATCCTGTCTCCTCACCATCCCCCCACCTGCTCCCCATAGTGGCACAGATAGCTCAGATCAAGTTACCCATCTCAGGCAGTGCTGCAGTAGGCCACATAGAAATTAAGGATTAGATTGGCAAAGTCTAGCTACAGTAGGCTGTAGGTTCATTTTAAAAATCAGCTTTTAATGTTATTAGTGCAACAATTTCTGTGACATTTATGTCATTACTTTATTGTCATTATTTCACAAATTTACCTGTGTATTCTAATGATCAGATTAATGACAGTTATGTGCTGTGGAAGTTTCCCCCAAATCACTGCAATGAGGTGTGGTGGCCATGGCATCAGTAGGTGTGTACACCTTTAAGAGCCAGAGGGGTGGATCTTACTACATGGACCAATGGCTGAGAGCCAGTGTAGGGGAAAAATAGGAAGTATCATGTGTTGGTTACAGTTCAAAGACAGCCCAAGTCTAACCAAGGTATGGTTGCTTTCTAGCTCATTTTATAGCCCACAACTTAGCAGTCTGTCACAGGTAATTGAGTGTAATGAAAACTGTGTTGCCATAGTCTCTGAAGCAGAGACAGAGACAGTCACAGTGATTGAGCAGGAACGGGCAGAACTCTGTTATCTGTTGACTGACTCAGCATTACACTGTATGCTGTACCGGTGGAGAGGGGAGGGGTAGCGGGGAAGGAGCTAGAGAGAGATAGAAAACAAAGGCAGAGAACAGGAAGCGAGAGAGAAGGTGATCCAGAGGTGATGATGGCATGCACTGCAGTAAAGTATGAAACATTTAGCGTAAGGATTGGCACCCACTGTGGTGTCTTATACTTGATATTCATAATTGCATGTTATGTTATGAAATAGAAAGTGAAACCAGATGCCTTAAACAAAACCCGGATTGTTAACCTATGATAACCCTTGGATTAATAGTGGCATTTCCATTATGGTGAATGAGTGTTTCTTCTATTTCTACTATGCAGCTGTGAGACTGCTCATGAGTTATTCTTGCAGTAGTATCATTTCCTGTTGTGTCAAACCCTTCTAAGCGAAAGTCTGTCGTTATTGCCCTTCATAAATCAGCTCCATTGACTCTCATACACTGTCAATTTGTAACTGTCAATCAACTATTTTACCTGTCAAGATACTGCATTACTGCATGATGTTACATGATGATGATTTCTGCTGGAATACATTCATGAATGTGCATTTTTCTCTCGACTGACACTAACATTTTCTGCATCTCTCTCTCCTTCCCATTTCTTTGCCACATTTTTTATTACTTTACTCTTCTTTATTTTCCTCACCTTTCCATCCCATTCTGTTGTTTCCATTGTTTGTCCATGGTTCCGCTTCGCTCCCTCATATTACTCTGCTTGTGCGCCTGCCCTCTCCATTTGGACTGCTGCACCTTACAATTTTTGGCCTTTTGACCCTTCCCTATAAGCAGTTTCCTCCCCCCCACTCTCCCTCGCCCAGTCCTCCCAACCCTACTTCCTCCACACTGCCCTCCCTTCCTTTCGCAGAGGCTACTGTAACTCCCAACCCTTTGCAGATCCAAGGCCCCACAACCATGTAGGCAGGGAGTCTACAGACAAACACTGCAGCACACAGTGGACCCCTGCTGCCAGCTCAGCTTGTATCCACAGAGATGATTCCAGCATTGATTTAAGCTCTGGGTTTAACTGCGATTCCCTGGCTGATCTCAGTGTAGACTCTCCTCGTGATTATGGGAATATCTCTAAGCAAAACACACTCTCGGCATACCAATCTATCAGCGATTCCAAAACTAACGACAGGGAGTTTGTGTCTGACTCCATTTGTAAGTTTGACTCTCTCTACTGCAGTGACTCAGAGAAGAAGCATGACACAGACATTAAGTCAGATACACCTGTTAGTGGCACCACTGAGGCACCAGGTTGCACCACTCCATATAAGAACATAGATGTCATGATGACACATTCAAACAGCATCAGTGCTAAGGATTCCCTGTATTCAGAAAAGTGCACACACTCAAACACTGACCACAACAGCAACAAGGTCAGGACATCCAAAGAACTTCCTCCTCTCCCCACTTATTACCTGTACCACCCTAAGAACTGCCCTCTGCACAGGGGTGCCCCTCCACGCCTCTCCCCTATCGGAGCCCTCTCCCCTCCCCACCGCCCCGGAGTGCCCCCCTCAGGCGCAGCAGGCTCCTGCCTCAGCTCCCCGCTTTTCCCCCGCTCGCACACCTTGCCTGCCCTTGCTGCTCCCCTCTACTATCCAAACCTCTACCCTCCTATACCGCCCAGGGCGCCCCCCCTACCCCCAAAACTCAACCAGGCTCCTCCGCAGTCACGCGTGGCGAGTAAGATTTCTCTCTCTCTTCTCCCTCCCTACATCTTACACTCTATCTCTTTGTCTGACATCTAGCTTGCATGCGTGTCTGTCTGTCTCTTTTACTGTCTGTTTCTGTCTTTGTTCTCTGCTCTGGATGTGGTTGCCCTCACACTTTTGTCACTTTTTCAACCTGGGGGATTTGCAGATTTGAAAGAACTGGGTAACTCTAGCTGCTTTATGTATCAGAAGCCTGCTCCCTGCAGGTCATCTGATACGTCTTATCTACACTGTCCTTTCAAATTTGCAAAAGGCCTTCAGAAGGGTAACAGCTGTTCTTGTTAGAGGTTGTCTAGAGTCACACTCATCACTCTCTCTTTGTCCACTTTCTCCGCTATCTGTCTGTCCTTGTGTCCGTCTCGTCTTGTCTGTCTCCATGTTGTTGTTGCACGCTGTGTGTGAAATTGACACATACATTTCATGCAAAGCACAACCCAAGTAGCTGGTTGGTGGTGTTGTAGTGTAAAAAAAAAAAAGAAAATTGAGGCCCATCGCATCTTGTTCATTATATGAATGTTTGCATCTATGTAACTGGTTTATATAACGCCATTTATATAAACATGAGTATGTATACAACACCCACCCTTTGCACATGTGTTATTGTATCTGAACTGATTCTTGTGGTAGCTCAGTTGTTTCCCTTCTTGCTCAGCAGTTCTTCCTATGTATGCTTACGCTTATACTAAGTATGTGTGAGTGTTAGTGTGAGTGTATCTGTGGGAGTGGAGGTTAATGCATGGGATCCTGATGCAGACCCTGATGCAGACAAGAAGTTGTCTTCACAGATCCAGATGTTGAACGCTCACCACAGTGAAACAGTATTTGCAGAATGTGTTCACACACTGTTTGTTGTCAGTCGTACCATCTGCTTCTATCTGCCTTTATCCAATGCTTCTCCACTGCTTAATTGCTCTTACTAATAACATTGATATTTCAGTTACGGCATTTCTGTCTGTGGTGATTCATTTTGCTTCTGTTGAATTTGTTTGTTTGTTGTTTTTTTTTATAAACATTTGTACACTTAGTAATTGCGCTTTCACTGTCGCTGTCAGCTGTTCGCAGTGTCTCATTCGCTGGCTCCGTACAGAGGGGAGAGACGTCCTGGATGGGCGAAGATGTGAAGTTTCCAATGAGAGGTCTCGGCCTGTCCTCTCTGTGTCTGCAGGAGAAGAAAGGTGTGGGTTGTCCCCTGCCCAGCTGTGCATCGTTGTCTTAGACTCAACCAATGCTTTCTGTGTTTAACTGTAGACCATTGTTCTTCTTCCAGCTCTGGTCAGTGCGGTCAGTGTGGCGGTGGAAGCCATTTTGGCCCAGTTCAGCTCTTCTCGGACTGTAGTTCAGAAGGTCAGTCACCGTTGAATTTCCATCATTATGGATATTTCTTTTCTGTTTGAATGACTAAATTTTGTTGTTTTTGTTTGTTTCATGTTAAGAAGTTCTTCGTCCCAACAGATATTGTCATTCTTAATTACATATTATCAATGTCTTTATATCTAGAAAAAATGTCATGTTGTGATAAATGTCTTGTTTATCTCTGAAAATGATTTCCCTCCCTTTCTTCTTGTTCTGACTCCACATGTTTTGTTCCGTCTCTCTTCAGTCTCTCTCAGTTAACAAGGTACTAGAATATCTTTAGATAACCCAGTCTCGTAGATGCAATAATTTCTTTGTAAACTAACTCCAAACTCCCGTCCCAAATCACCTCTCATCACATCATACCAACCCTCATCGCCCCGTTTCTCTCAACCCCTATGTATGTGTCCCATTTTCCTTCCCTCCCTGTCTTGAGACATCCTTTTTGA
This sequence comes from Seriola aureovittata, assembly GCF_021018895.1. Classification (NCBI taxonomy): domain Eukaryota; kingdom Metazoa; phylum Chordata; class Actinopteri; order Carangiformes; family Carangidae; genus Seriola; species Seriola aureovittata. Next base: position 12,475,948 of record NC_079370.1, on the reverse strand, counting down.
TCTCTTCCCCTGTCTCTTCGTATCACTGCACATCTTTTTCCTCACCCTGTCCCATTTCACCCCCACCATGCGTTCCACCCATGCTCCTCATTCCTCTCCTCTCCTCTCCTCTCCTCCCCTCTCCTCTCCTCCCTTCTCCTCTCCTCTCCTCTCCTCTCCTCTCCTCTCCTCTCCTCTCCTCTCAGGCCTTATCAGGAGACAGCACTATAAATCCATCTCTGGGCCGTCTGGTGCTGCAGTGCCTCTGCCCCGCCCTGCACAGCTTGCTGACCGATGGCTTAAAACCCCACCAGAGTGACCTGATTGCAGGCAGGAGGCCAAACTCTGCCTGGGGCCTGGTCCAGGCCTCCACCAAGCCAGGTAGCATAGCAAGGATCATAGAAAAATGAACTTATTTAGACTTGGATAAGATTAAGATTTGGATGTTAGGACGTCATTTCTGTGGGTTTTATTTCACGGTAGATGATAATAAACTCATGACTTTGTCTGTTTGTCCACACATCACTCAATACTTAGATTTTAGTGTCTAAAATGCTGAATAAAGTGAACAGCAGGATGCAGATATTGATTTGCCTGTGAGTGCCAAGCATCATTGCAATTTTTCCCTAAACTCTATAAGTTCCTCCGTTGAGTCCTTTCTCTGTCTGCACCTCTTCATGTGTATTTTCTCCTCTTCCTCTCAACACATTTTTCAAGGTCCTAGAACGCAAGCCTTGTTCAACCTACAAGCTCGAGTCGGGGAGCTTCCCCAGCTCAGACAGAGCAAACACAGGTTCAATGCGTTCCTCCTTGGCCTACTGAAGTAAGTATTCCTCTCTAGTCTCCACTGGTAGCACAAATCAATAATTAAAAAATACAATGTAATTTTTCCACTCTATTTTGAATTCACTGCAGATTTCCTCTTTGTATTCTCAGTTTTCTTCTTCTCTCTATTTTTTCTTCCAGTACCAAATCTCTTGACTTCTGGCTGTCTCACCTTCAGTCCTGCAGTGGTAAGTTTCCTTCATGTCCATGTGGTGACTGTTTTGAACGTGAATTTGAGCAACAGTGATTTCTTTTTCTCTCAGATGTGTTGGAGACATACCACCGTCCCACCTCCTTTATGCGTCTGTCCCTGACCACCTGCCAGCCTCTGTTCGAGGAGCTGCTGCTCGTGTTGCAGCCTCTCAGCCTGTTGACCTTCAACCTCGACCTGCTTTTCCAGCACCACCATTTGGAGCCAGACAGTCACAGCCCAGAGATCCCCAGTCCGCCCTGTCAGGATGCAGGGTTCCAGAAGTCCACAAAGGGGTCCCAATCCAAAATCACAGGCAGCAGATATATGGAAAGCCTCTCAGAATTAGACATTGGAAGCCCGGAACGTCAGGCAGCTAAAGAAAAACCCTCAACATTGGCTGATCCAAAGAACAGAGGATCAGGGGAGTCGACACATCTCGGTGCTGCTCCCATAAAGGCTTCGGTCTCTCTCAGTCAGACAAGTCCTCAGCTGTTGTGGGTGCAGGAGAAGGAAATTGGAGAGTTACCTCCTCCTGATGTTGAGGAGGACAGCCTTGCTCAGCAGGCAGGACAGGTAGCCACTTCAGTGTGACTGTTTCAGTATTTGTAATCATTTATGATTGTGTGATCCTGCAGGGCTGACATGTGGTTCTTTTTTTAAATCATAGGTGATCCAACAGGGGTGGGGGGCGGTGATGCGCTGGGGAGGTCGATTTAGCCAGAACCTGGTTGAGCTGAGCCTGTCTGCAGGGATGAAGGAGGAAATGAAGATAGATTTGCCGGACCTCCAGACCCAGACAGGAAGTGACTACACTCCGGTTAGCAGTGGTGGTCAGGTTCCCTGGGGTTTTGGTCGGCTGTTTGGAGCCTCTAAAAGCCCCAACAGCCCAACAGGTCACACACCGCCAACCAGGTTAGTCAATGAATGTGTAGCATGCTGACCTGCTGTGATATACAGTACAATACAGCAGCTGATTTCAACGATTAGTATACGTTCAGCCAAATAATGAATAAATTAAATCAGCTACTGCTGATTGAAACATGAAACTATTCAACCTCACAAATAACCTGCATGGATAGTCTGTTTTTGATTTCCCCGCTTTTTTCATATTCTATCCCCCTCCAGGCGTCCCTCTCAGTGGTTGGCTCCTGGTGTTACAGCACTGACCAGAATGGTGAGCAGCAGCTCCACCCCGATGATGAGGAGGGCCGCGGAGCCTCAGGGAGAAAGTGAGCCAGAGTCAGACAAAGAGGTCGACACACTGGAGATGAAGGACAAACCCCGACCACTCAGGTACAGGAGAAATGAAACGATGGAGATATGAAGGATGGATTTTTGCATTTTTATTGGCTGAGACAGAATGAAATTGGCCGGGAAGGAATAGATCATGCCAGGTCTGCCCATCATGCCTTCTTATTTCTAGTTGTGGCATGATTTGTCCATTTTAAAATGACTTCTTTGTCAAGGGACACTAGAGACTGGTTATCATTTTTGCCTTTGAAAGATTATAATTGGTGACTCACCAGTCTGATTTTGAGTGATCCTGCACTGTGACTCATACAAGATTGGGTTACATCATAAGCTGAAAAAAAATAGTTGGTGTATAATGTAGACCATTTTGTCTGAGAGAGTCTCTGCTGTCTGTTCTCAGGTCAGTACGAACGCTGTGCGACCACACAGGGGCGGGTTCGGAGCTCAGCTTCTGCAAAGGCGAGGAACTCGTGGTGTTAGGAGGCGTCGACCAAGACTGGATTCGCTGTCGTCAGGGGGACAAAGAGGGGCTGGTACCTATTGGCTACACGTCCCTCATCATATGACTTCGGCACCACAACTGCTGCACTCAATCAATAAAAAAAATAAAATAAAAATATATATATATTTTAGGCGAGTATTGAGAGGTGATGGTGAGGCACCTCTACTCTGAAAGGGATATTTCACACTTGCTTGGTTAGAGTTTGAGTTGAGTTCAAACGCCATCTGTTATGCTTTACGTTCATCAGGAGCAGTCTGCAGCCCTCTCCCTTTATGAACATATGGGAGTCCCCCCCCCCCCTATCACAATCCATCCAGTCTGGTAGCATTCAACTAATGGATTTTTTAGCAGCAGGAATGCAGCAGATGGTGTGAAATAATGACTCAAGTCAAATTTAGACCATTTCACACTGGAAGATCTTTGATCTCAGAGTGAAGTATCCCTTTAAATGCCCCTTTCTCAGTTTCGGCCTTCCTCGCCTTCAGCCACTGATCTGAGAAAAAATGATCACAGGGGAAATTCTGTGCAATCAACCACTAGCAGATTCAAGTGGTGTCAGATCAGCGGCTGCCTGTCGTGAGGAGGCGACACTCGACAGCCTGGTAGTAACCGCGTAAATATCTCTTTTCGTCAGCCGCAGAGAGTCGTGGTTCGCAGGCTGTCGAGGGGAGAGAGCATGTCAGAGTACTGGGCCGTAGCTCCTGTTGCATACTGCGTAGTAATGTAGTGAATTGTAGCTGTGTAGATCTGTGTTCTATTGCCCTTTCACCCCTCTTGACTTCTCACCTTTATCGCCTGGTTCATGTGTGTTTTGACATGTTTCTGCTACTATATTTGACTGTATAAATATACATAAAAAAAAGAATATATATATATATAAATATATATAGATACATAAATTGAGATTGTTATTACCAAGATAGATAGAAAAGATAGATGAGCAAGAGAAAGCAGGTAGTGAAACACAAGCAGCAGCTTAATACTGTGGCCACATAGAAGAAGTGGATGATTAATAATGAATGGATTAATTCTTTGTCTTCACATCTGCAACTTTCCACACACATTAAGTGGTTGTCATACATGCAAAAAGAAAGGTGTATGTGTTTGTTTTAAGTATGAAATCCAATATCTTCCCTCTTGTGTGCTTTATGTATTGCCATTACCTTGACATCATATTCATCAAATAATTAGACATAGTGTTATTCATACCGTTAAACACTGTATGCATTGCAATGTGCCATGAATGCTTCGAATTAATGCCAGAAAATATCTTTCTGTCCCGACACAGTTTTAGAGGATAGTATCAGACAACAGCAATCTGTAGCTAAGCTCTCCACTCGTCCAAAACCTCACAGGGCCAACGTGGGTCACAAAACTATGCTCAGCTCTTGTTCAACACTATCTGAACTTAAAATTATATAAGAAAATCCATGATGTATGTAATTCATAACTGCTACTGTAAAGTCTGTAGGTTTGGTGGCTGGTCTTCACCTTGTACCTCAGCTTTTGTATTTAACTTTTACCCCTTCCTGCCATGTTTGCTGATCATAATCATTGGTATTAATGATAGTGGTAGTAGAAGTGGTAGTGGTGGAAGTGATATGTTGATTCTAATGTTGCTCATATGAAATATGTTGCTTTGTGTCATAGATTTATTAGTTATTCTCTAGATTCTGTATTTATGACTATGCATATGGATAAATGTACAACTAAAATCCTTTTTTGTTTGTTTTACAAAGCCATGATTATAATTTAATGTTCTCATGCAAGGTGCCACCTTAAGTCCTAAAGTAATATCTTAAATAGTTAAAAGTGAAAATAAGAGTCTGGTTAAAAAAAAAAAAAAAAAAAAAGACCTGACACTAAAGAGCCTCCATTGAATTCAGCAGGAATGTTTCAGTGCTATCGATCAGGGAAAGCTCAGTCCTTAAAAGGTTCCTCATGTTATTGTGTCAATGCCATGTAGCATGAGATTACTGTCACTATGGCAACAGTCGAGTAGCATTATGTTAAACCAGTGCTCATAACTTGTAACTTGTGATCACAATAAAATGCCATCAAATGGATAATACCTAGGTGTTTACAAGAAATAACGTCTAGATAAAGATAGTATATGAGTTGACACATTAAGTTGTGTTAATGCTTTTTTTCTGTTTGTTTGTGTATATTCTGTTTTTCAAAAGTGAGATTATACTCTAAATGCGTTTGTTTGAAAGCTGTTAATTTATTGGATGTACTATTTATTGATCTTGAGGTTTTTTGAAAGGAATAGCTCTCTATTTGACCCATCGGGTGTCTCTATCTATCTGGGTTCTTTGTGTGTGAGTGAGAAAGTGTGTATGTGCGTGCACATGGCAGCATATGAGGCAGTGAAAGCAGCGAAGAGTGTGAGCACATCTGTGTGTCTGCACATCCTGCACTTTCACTTATGTGTGCATGTGTGTGTTTAACAATGGGTCCTGTACCTCCCTCTCCTCCTCTCTTTCTCTCACTGGTGTCATGTAGCCTGTAGACATCCCCCTGTGTCCTACTATTGCATTTAGTTGAGTGCCCCTCTAGTGTCAGTCACTGTCCACCTCCTGCATGTGCTTGTTTGTAAATACACCAAATAAAATGATCAGTATAAACCAATCTTGCTCAGCTGTTTGAGTCATATTTTTGCAATATAGCTCCTGTAAAATAAACAAAAAAAAGCCTTAATCAGGAGTTAATATGGTATGCCACTGTAAAAAAAAAAAAAGAAAGAAAAGAAGAAAAAGTATGAGACAACTCAAAATGTTCAACATAAAATGACATGTCCTGTATTTGTTGTTGACTGAAATGTGACAGGAAGCTACCTGCATGTGTCAGATTGCAAAGGAAGTGAAGGCTCTTGATTGAGCTCTCTGCAAAACACTTAATACCGAACTAAACACTCTGTCCCTTTTGAGCTCGAGCTAGGGGAATACTTCAGGAGACTCCTCTCACTTCTTTGCTCAGATCAAAAGATCCAAGGATGCCCTCGGATTATTGTGAAGGACAGGAAGAGGAGAAATCTCCTCAATCTCCGGAGTGAGCTGCAGCCCTCCCCCATCTTGTAACCGTGTTTCTTTGATAGTGTCCTCCATTGTGGGTCATTATGGAGGACAACACAGTGTGAGATATACAATCTAACACCACTAGATAGCACTGTTAGCTCAAGCTGATTAACGTCACTGCAGTACTCCCTAAAAAACACACGTAACAAGAGGGAGGCTTTGTAACTGATACACAGAGAGTCTGCTGGGTTTAGTACTAGTAGACATAAAATGCTTTTATTATTATGGATAGGCAAAAGGTCTGAGCTGACATTCTATGGCGTTGAGTTATAACTGTTTTTGATGTTTTGTTTTTCAGATGCACATTATCAGAGGCAACAGGCAAAGGTTACATGTCATGCAAACTAGATAAATAACTCTTTATATGTACCTTTGCTATAAAGTTAATCATCCACTGGCAATAATGTAGTGCTCTTAGTTAAAAAAGGAAAGAGGAAAAATATACATACAGTATGTAAACAGTCAAAGAAATTGCACTTTCTTGGCTTGTTATTAGAAGCCACACTACTGAAAGAGAGCAGAAATTTAACACTGGAAAAACTAACTCACTGTCACTGATTGTCTGACCAATATAAAAAAAAAGGACACTCAGCTAAAAAAAAAGACAAATTATGTAATTCTACAAAAAAAAAATCATATACAATCATAGTCAATTTTAAGGAGAAATGTCTGATATATTGGTCAGCTGTATAACTGGTTAAAAACACCTTAGTAAAATGAAAGATTTGATTAATAACCTTTATGTATAATCCCAATAATATTGTCATGTATAGTACTAATTTTACACGCTACTGCTGATAGAAGGAAAACAGGTCTCTCTCTATGTACATTCACATGAAACTAAACGCTTATGGTTACTTCCACTAAGTGGATTAGCCCAATGCTCCTAAGATGAGAACAATCTACTATGCATCTGTACAGAAAAAATGACCTCCAATCCTCAAATATTCACAACTTAAAAAAAAAAAACATAACAAAGGAAGTCCTTATATAGTCCTTATCAGAGGAGATATTGCTTTTAAAGACTGCATGAGTTCGCTTAGGTACGTACACAAGACAACATGGCACTTCTACAGAGCATTTGGGGCGAATCAATTCTAGTTTTCATTCCCTTTCCTCTCTCCTTTCTCCCCCCGAGGACATTCTGATTGTCAATGCTCTGAAGCAAAGAGCTAAACATTCTCAAAGGCAGTCTGAAGTAAACAGAAACACTTTTTACCCCTCTCCCTCCCTTCCCCAGGAAGCAATACTGAAAATAGTCAACAATAAACATTCCTATCGTGAATATATTTTATCCATTTCTTTAGCAGACAGTACTCAAGCTCTTTTCTCTTTTTTTTTTTTTTCAAAAATAACTTCTTTCTTAAAACCTCATTAGAAATTCTCTTGCAGCGATGCCAAAATTCCTATCACTAAGCCCACCCCCTCCCCTGCCTATTCACTGGTACATAGCAGACACTGTCTTGGTAAAGTGAAGAAAAACCCTAACACTGTCTCAACTATTTCAACCAGCTCACTTCTCCTTGTGTCATTTCCCAAAGGTGCAATATGACTTTGAAAGCCTAACGAGTAAATGAGGGTTCAATTTTGACCTACTTAGGGCCCAGGCTACATTTTTGTTCCCCCGGGCAGCTCGTGAGCTCCTTGTCTCTTGGAAAACTTCAGAGCCGAGATGCTGAGTACTATATATGTTCACTTTCAATCTCCGAGCAATGTCTGTCTTTCCCAGTTTGCTTAAGGTGCTGAAGTAAGAGCGATCAAAGTGTATGTGTGTGCGTTTATAGTGTGTCCACTCAGCATACATACAGTCTTTAGTGTGCTTGTTCATCCAGCACTAGTGCAAATTCATTTCAGCTGGTCTGTTTCTTCCTTTCATCCGAGACAGTCTATCTCTGTTTCTCTCATCCCTCGCCGCTTGGACAAAAGATGCGTTGCCATGGTTCCATCCTTGGTGTGATGCCCTTCAGAGCACTAGGTTCAACACACTCATCTGTCAGTGTGTGAGATGTCTTTCTTGCATTTTCAGTCACTATAATTCTCCCCCTCTCTTCTCCTTTTCCCGCTTGTTCTCTGCGGCACTACTACTGTCGGTAGCGGTGTTGTGACATCAGTTCGTGTCCATCTGTCCAGTGGTGGGCCTGGTCCCTTTCTCAGAGTGGTCCCACCTACATAAATGCAAGATACGATCAACAAAACAATGCATATACTTTGCCTCTCCGAGTCATCCCTCTTTCTGTATCTGATGCTCGACTTACCTCCCTCTGTTAGCTTATGAATGCTGCAGGGTCAAAAGTAAATCATTGAGCCGTCTCCTCCTCTGTTCTCTGCTGCAGACCTCTTCTTCCCCTCGTTTTTCTTCCTCTCCCTCCTCCTCTTCTCTGCTCTGGGTTTTGGTGTGCTGCGGTGAACAAGTATGTACAACTAATTGCAGGAGCAGATTTTTTTCTTGTGGAAATTTGCATTCATAAAAGGAATTTTTTTTTTCCGTGGGTAGTGTTGTTAACTCACACAGGGGCTGGCAGTGAGCAAGCTGGAGGTGTCCTGACTCTGATGGTGGGGGTCACTGCTGATAACCGTCACCTCCTCCCCCACTGGCTGATCTAAAGGTCAGAGGTCACACAGTATGTTAGTAAATGCGTTAGAGGAAGAAAAGAAAACAGCACATCATCTCTTTTACAGATATATCTGTAATTATGCCAGTGTCCTTATTTTCCCTTGATTCCTATCCGCATCAGTCAGGGAGCCTTTGATGGAAACTGTGTGGTTTCACTGCTAATGGGGAAAGTTGATGCCTGCTGGGCTGTTGGACACCAGCAGTGGATGACAGAAATGGGGAAACATTTCTGCAGGCTGAAATTCTGTGGTTGGAAAACTGCTTAGTTTGTGCTGTTGAGTATGATATGGAGAGACAAGCCAAATATGAAGATGACGGGCTGTGAGCAGAGCACACACACGCGCGCACACATGCATGCATACATATAGTAAAAGACACCAACACGGGACACAAAAGGAAGTCTATACAGATGTACGGTAAAAATGAAAATGTATAGAGTTCAACCACATACACGTATGCAAACACAAACACCTACAGAAACAAAAACTAACACACACACTTGCTTCATGGACCTGACTTGATGTGGCTGTCGTCCCCATTGGCTCCATCACAGGACAGACGTCGTGAGTCGCCCTCCTCCCCCTCCGCGTCTCTCTCTCTCTCCCTCTCTATCCTCAGTCGGATCTGTCTGTCTCTCACGAGCTCCCAGTTCCTCACGAGGAACACGTGGTGTTTCACCACAAAGCTCCTGGCCCGGCACACGGGGAGAAATATTAAGTGACATTAGTTCAGTAACAGCGCATCAAGTGGTTTATCTTGAAATGTGAATCACTGTGTTCTTTCCATACCTCTCACTGCTGGTCAAAGGCTCCATGTCAAGATGAGGGAACAGGCTGGTGATGTCACTAGAGCTCTCTTCCTGCACAATAAAAAACAAATGGAGGGAGTTAGTTTTAGACTTTTACAGAGCAAACTATTAAAAGTTACATTCTTGACCGGCACAAAACAACCTCAAACCACATTAACTCACCGCCATCTGGTGAGAGGAAACCGTCCTCTCCTTCAGCCGGCCTGAGTGAAACAGTGAGAGAGAGAGAGAGAGAGAGAGAGAGAGAGAGAGAGAGAGAGAGAGAGAGAGAGAGAGAGAGTAAGATGTTGTATGAGGGTACTGACTGGATCCATCAACTAAACCGGAAGATAACACATCTAATACTGGCAACTCACAGTAACGCCGCTTCCTCTTCAGTGGGACAGCAGGCTGCCTGTGAAGCTGCCACCAAACAACAGGAGAATTACATCCGTGTATATTTGTAACAAAATCTATGCGTAATACTCTCCTCTCTCTGTATAATGGGGCACTACTATACCTGGTTGTGCTGCCACAGCCACATAACATCATAGGGTAACTGGAAATGAATCCGCTTCAGCCTCAGGTATTTCCCTAGAGGACACAAAGGCAGTTTAGATGGACAGACACAGCTACAACAAAGAACAGCAGTGTTTGCATTTTCTTATACACTCACCAACATGTATGGGAGCAGGTAAAAGGGTGTACTCGTGCTCCCCTGGTGTGTACTCCAAACTCTCTCTGCATATCTGCTGGGCTTGAGATGGGGGGCTAGGAAATACACACCGTACATAAATAAACACGAAACCTGATAACAAAAGATGTTCTCATAGCTTGTTTATGAAATCTATCAACTCACTCTGTAGTCTTGTAATCATCCGAGTAAAGACCTGCCATCAGAAACTTCTTCCTGGGAGGACCATCTGCTCTCTCCTCTCTTTGGATGGTTACTGGTTGGGACGGAGCCTGGTCCACATCTGATTGGCTAAAGCATTCAGGGGGGGTGTCACACTCAGGTTTATCCACGGCGACACTAAAAGGAAAGCATGAAGAGAGAGATAGAATGATAGAGAGGAAAAAGAGAAAGAAAGAAAAGGCACTGGTTTAGCACACAGTGCTGAAAACAATAGGTTAATATAGCAATAGTGAGTGGTTGTATTGAATTTTCAAATCAACCAGCTCAGGTGCTTTTTAATGCAGTTGTGAGCGTTTACCTCTGATGACAGGGGGAGTCACCATGTTTTCTCTTCCGTCCTCTCTTCCTCCTGGCCTGCAGCTCCAACTCTGTCACCTGCTGCACTGTGTCGCCTCCTCCATCTCTCTCTGGCGCTCTTTCTTCTTCTTTTCTCCCTCCCACTTCTCTTCCTTCTCTGCTGTGGCTGTGTCCTGGCAAGAGGTCAAGTGATGACATGGAGGGAGCTGCGGATGAGTGTGTGGGGGAGGATACAGTGAAGGGCAGTGGGTGCTTCCTGGGCCGTCCTGGCCTTCTTTTGTTTTTGACCGCCACACTGTCTGGTGTTGGCACACTTTTCTGCTGCCCCCGGCTTCTTGAGTCACCTTGTAAACCTGCAGTCATTGAAATAGAAAGAGGGAGGGAGGGGTTGAGGCACGAGGGGGGAGGGGTGGGGGTGTGTAAGTGGCGGAGGGGAAATGAGACAGATGTGGATCAGCAATTGAGGCAGCAGGAGGTGTGAGGTGAGGCCAGTCTAGGCTGAGTCATGCAGATGGGCCACAGATTAGGTGAGTCACGACACATTTCCTCTGACCAGATCACTTCTGGGAAATGCATTAACCATTGATTTATGTACGCACTCACACACGCAGCAAAAAAAAAACAAAAACCACAAGAATGGACAAAAACACTGTGCGCCATGCATACTTTTTAATGTGAGCATGCACACGTATGCACTCTTTCACACAAAGTGTTTTTGCACATTCAGTTAATGTGGCACACGATCTCGAAGAGAGAAAGAGGGAGAGACAGAGAGAGAGAGAGAGAGAGAGGGAGAGACAGAGAGAGGGAGAGATAGAGGGAGAGACAGAGAGAGAGAGAGAGAGAGAGAGAGAGAGAGAGAGAGTGTGTGTGAGCGTGCCCCTGCTAGCATGCTGTACTTTGAAACACATGTGTGTTTAGTTAGATGATGAGCTGATGGCAAATGTATTTCACTTCTCGCAAAAACAACATTTTCCCCTCACAAGCTCTCTTTGCCCCCATTCTGACCCCAGCGCTATTCCTTCATCAATCACCCCTGAGGTCATCTATCTTTTTGTTCCATTTTCCACAGTCCCTGACAAGACTGACCACTCTTTCCTTATTGGATTTTTCCAAGTCAAATAGGCCCTGTTGGCCAGCAGTGAGGGATAGGCCAGGCTTTAAATAGCCAATCTGGTGGTTAACTAATGACTGTGTTCACTGGGTAGCCCCGGGCTGCAACAGTGTGCGGTTTGCTGCAGACTGGGAAGATTTCAAAGATTTTCTGGCAGATTCCCATCAAGATGCTGCCCTCCTGCTATAACACTTTTTTTTAAATTCCAACTGAGAGTGGTTGCTGAGTGGTTGCTGAGTGGTTGCGTTTGTGCGTGTGTGTCAGGCACATCCCCTGCACAGCACAGGGAGTCTGAAATTGGCTATAAAAAGAACGGAGTCTGATTTCCTCTCAGACACCCTCCAGGCTTTGATGTGTGGCTCAACAACACCTGAGAAAAAGCAATGCTGTCACTATATTGGGCAAACTCTTGGTGCCACAGTCTCGTCTCCACATTGTGCAAATATAAAAATCTGTCATACTGAGCAAGTGAAAAGAGGATCTTGGCATAAAACCTCTTCACTCAGCTTGCTGTCAGGATTTGGTTGCTACTGTTGTATTTCAATGGAAGTTGATGTTACATTTCCCATACTATCTAGATTACTGTCAGTATTCTACATATTCATATTTTCTGGAGATGAAAAAAGCAGAATACAACTGCGCATTCACATAACTCAAGGAGCATTTATCAGCACAGTTTCCAGCCAGTGAAATATACTGATGCTAACATTATCTCATTATGAGCCATCACACAGAAGCACAGACAAGTCACGCATCTATTCATTCACATATCTATCGATGAGATCATTCATGCATCCTCACCTGCTTCTCTCCTCTCTCTCCAAGCTGGCTCGTCTCTCCTCCATGACCTGTCTTCACTTCCTGAATTCCTACTGGACAATCCACTCCTTGGACCCCTCCCACCTGTTGCCATGGCAGCGGATGTGAACAGGTTGGTGTGTGTCGGTGAGGGAGATGACCTGTACAGGTGTGACTCTTGAATATCCTCACCGTCTTCGTCCTCTCCGTCTGATGGGATCAGTCCGCCTGCACGTTGCTCCCCGGTGAAACTTCTCCAGCTGGGGTTTGAGTTTCCAAACCCTGGCCCTCCCAGACCCCCGAATTTCATCCAGCTCTGGCCCAGGCCGCCCCAGCCTCCTCCAAATGAAGACAGGTGAGAGGAACCCAGCCCCAGTGAGGTGAGAGATGTGTGTTTGTACCTCTCTGCCGAGGATGATGATGCTGTGGCAGCAGCAGCAGAGGAGAAGGAATCATTTCCGTTCTCACATAACCAAGGCGATTCTTTGGACAGCATGCTCCCCATTCCTCTTGTCCCTTTCCTTCCTCCTTCTCCTTGCCCCAAAATGAACCCAGACCTTGGCTTTGAACTGGCCAACCCCTCTCTCTCCATGCTGTCTTCCTCCTCATCCTCGTGTAACTCCTCCTCGTCATCCATGTCTCGCTCGCAGTGCCGGTGACGGTGTTTATGTTTGTGTTTGTGTTCGCTCCTCCCACAGCCACAGGAGAGGCTGGATGTGAACCCTGAGCTGAAATGTGGGCCTCCTCCACTGCCTCCTCCCATATCTCCCTCAACCTCTCCTCCTAAAGTGCCCTCTCTCAGCAACCTGCTCCTGCGCCTGTGGAATCTGGCGGGGTTGAGGAGGAAGTGGGCATGGTGGGGCTGATGGGGCGCATACTGGTGAGGAGACGGAAGCGGGTAGGAGCTGGGGAGGTGGTGGTAAAGTGTTGTGGGTGGGGGATAGCTGCTGTAAAAGCCCATATTTTCAATGGTCTCCTGGAACTTTGACGGGCAGCCACACTGTCTGCGGTCCGGCTTCCTGTTACAATGCACTGGCTGGCAGGGGTAGAAAGGCTGGGGGGAGAAGGAGGGATTAGCAGGGTAAGACGAGGGGTGAGGCGAGTAGAAACCATTCAGGTTGATCCTGAAGATATTAGAGCGGAGAGAATGAGAAGAGGGGTGATGGCGCCTTCCTCCAGGAGCATTCCCACTCCCGTCAAAGCCCTGTCCCAGTCCTGTCCTCACCCAGCTTCGCCGTCCGATATGGACCTCGCTGAATTGACCAATCAGATCTTCTAGTTCAGCCAGAAACTCTGGATCCTGCATGTGCAGCTGCTGGTGCTTCTTCTTGTGTTTATTTTTCTGTCTCTTCAGTGCATTATGCCCAAGGCAAGGATAATAGTCTGAATGAGTGCACTTATTGTGGCCTGGGCAGGGGCAGGGGCACAGGCAAGTACAGGAAGAGGAGCAGTCGTACTCCCTCCGCCTGTGCCGGTGTCTGTCTCGGTGGCGCTCCATAGAACTTGAGTTGCTGACTGGGTTTGCATGTCTGGGAATATGAGAGGGGGATGAGGAGACAGGGGAGGGACGGTCCACAAGAGAGGAAGGGTGTCTTTGTCCCCCGAGCATCACTCCTGACCCCTGACCCAACCTGAGAATGCCTCGAGGGCCCCTCATCTCCCCTCGCTCAGAAACACTGTTGTTATCCGTTCCAATTCCGCTATCGCTAGGCAGCGTCTCTTCGCTGTGTGATTCACTCCTGGGGGAGGGGGTGGCCTCTTTCAGGTGGCCAGGAGAGCCAGGTGTGTGATGCAGAGGAGGGGTGGGACAGGAGAGCTTACATGAAGACTGGTGAAAGGGGAAGTGGTGCCTTCCCTGACATGGACAACTCTTCTTCACAAAGGGAGAGAGGGACGAGGAGGAGGGAGGACGCGGGGAGGTACAGGATGATGATGGGGAAGGGAGGGAGAAGGGGTGAGGGAAAAGTAAGGAAGATGTTGGTTCTGTGAGGCTGCCCTCACTGTAAGGACTCTGGGCCCCACTGGAGTGGGTAAGAGATGGGGAGGGAAAGGGGTGAGAGGAAGGAGGCTGGGGTTGGTTAGACGAGAAGAGTGAGGTTTCAGAGGGATTGGTGAACAGAGACGACTGAGCGGAGTTCTGGGAGCTGGAATTTAGGTTCGCTGTTTGGACTTTGGGTTTCCGTCCTCGCCTCTTGCCCATGTAGATGGTCCCCCTCTTACTCACATTGATCTGAGGGCCCAGCTTACTCCCAAAGGATGAGGACAGGGCTGAGAGCGTGTGTACTGTTGTAGCCTCTATTGATTTACACATTCTCAGAGAGGTCTCGCCATCTGCTGCCTCGCTTCCCTTTCCCTCCTTTCCTACATACCCAGACAGCATTACCTTGTGAAGTCTCCTCTTCTTCCTTTTCTTCATCTCATTAATCAGCCTCCTGATCTTTAGCTGCCTGTTCCCCTTTTCAGGAGGGTGAAAATCTTTACTCCTGTCTGTATCATCATTGTGATTCAGTGCATCTCCACTCTGGTCCTCGGGGAGGGGTCGTTTGGGAGGACGGCCACGCTTCTTGGGGCTGGACTTAGACGGAGCAGCACACTGCAGTATTGGACTTGGCTCCAGTACAGGGGCTTTCTGAACTCCGTTACACCCCAGAAGAGGCACCTCAGCCGGGATAGTGGTCGTTGAAAGTCTTGGGGGAGGCTCGTCCAAACTGGAGCTGTGGGATTTAGGGCGGCCCCTTTTTCGGGCTGGAGTTATGGTGCATCTGGATGCAGGGGGGCTAGGGTCTGATGTGGGGTGACTCTGCTTCGGGGATGGAGGTTTGATCGCAGAAGAGAGAGGAGAGGAACTGCTGGTTAAAGAGCTAGACGGAATTGGGTGTGACTCGTCGGTCTGCTGAATAGTGGCCTTGGCAGGAAGGGACGTCTTGGGGTTCTGGGGAAAACTTAGTAAAGGATTATGTTGGGAATCTGAAGGGGCTTCCTGATTTTCCACCCTCTGAGCCCGGTGCACCAGCTTGGTCCAGCTGGGCCGTCTGGCTTTACGTTTCTTGAGCGGTCGGCTGTCTTGCTCTTGGGGGGAAGAAGGGGGAGAAACAGGGGCACGGGCAGAGGGAGTGGGCAGAGAGGGAGGAGCAGAGGAGGAGGGGTGGCTTGGAGGCACAGTAGAATGTCTTGAGACGTCTTGTTCTTTTGATTTACTGGTATCACCTGTTGTTGTTGCTGGCTCAGCTTGTTTAACTGGCTTGCAACTGTCATCTGTCTTGTCTTTCTCTTCTGGTCTCCCTGGATTCACCACTTTACAGATTTTATCTAGTTTGCCACTATCGACTGCTTCACCACATTTGACGTTATTATCTTCTGTTCTTTGTCTGTCTGGACTAAGCTTATCCCTCTTTTTCTCAGCCTTTCCTCTTTCAGTCTTTAGGTCATCCCTCCACATATCATCCGTCCTGTGTCTTTCAGCTTTTTCTTTAGCATGCCTTGATTTTCCATCCTTCCCTTTCTCCTTTTTCTTCTTCTTGCCTTCCTCCTTTCTGCTCTCACTCTTCGCTCTTTCAGCGTCCAATCTATCTCGCTTTGATTTTTTGTCTTTCCGTTTCTCTTTCTTTGCTTTCCTCTCTTTCTCTCTCTCTTTCTCAAGTGTGGGCTGTAGAGAGGGATCCTGATCTTGGGACTGGGCAGAGGAGCGATCCACAGTGGGGGAGGACTGTGGTTTAGGGGTAACTGAGGGAGAGGAAGGAGAGTCTGGCCTACTCTTATTGGACAGGCTAAGATCTTTGTGGGAGCTGGTGGAGACTAGAGGTCTTGTCGAGGAGTCCATGGAAGAAACAGCGGAGGAACTGCTGTGTTTCCCAACTTTGATTTTCGACGAGGTGGAAGTGCCAAGGATGTCAACAGAGCCTTTCCCATTCGATAGTCCCTTCTGTCTCGCTGTCTGGACCAAACCATTATGTTTCTTGGAGGCGTTTCCTTCATTTCTGGTCTCAGATGCAGAGAGAGCCTGGATGCATGGTGTGCAAGGAGTAGCTGAAGCGGTCTGGTCTGGTGCGGTTGAGCAGTGTCCTGCAGGAACAGGCTGGCCATTGACATTAGGAAGCTTCTCTTTCTTCACTCTCTCAGATGAGCCATTTGAATTCACCTCTGTCTTATCGGCCAGTTTGATAGGAACCTGAGGAATGCAAACACGCAATCTCTGTCATAGGCAGCAAAGGCTGTGACATCCATTAGTTTGCTGTAAACAACAGTGAAGGACAGTGGCGAAGAGACAATAACCAAAATGCTTTTGTTTTTGTCTGCCCATTAAAAGAGAGAGGGAGGACAAAATGACTCAATCAGGCAGAGAAAAGAGGGCATAGTGAGGAGAAGGAGAGTGAGGTGATGGAAACAGGAATGGGGTTGACACAGAAAGGAGAAATACAAAGGCAGAGAAACAGAGAGGAAGGGAGTGGGACAGGGACAGAGGGGGAGTGAAAGATAAATGAGAGCAGGTAGAGAAAAGAGGGGATGTAAAAATAGAAGAGAGGGACAGATATAGAGAGCCTGGCAGAGACAGAAAGAGAGAGAGAAAGCTGTGCTATTGGTAGCTATAAATTGCCACTAATACAGATGAGAAGGCTTGACATTTCATACTTGTCCTGTAATTTTGGTATGCTGCAGCCTGAGTGGCGTTTGTGCAGCTAAAGCAATAAGCTTCCCCTTGGGTGATTGTCATAAGGACTGATGGACCAATGTCTGTAATAGCTCCAAGCGGTTGCTGTGCTGTTGTCCTATTTATAGGTCTGTTTATTTAAATGTGCTGCTTAAGCCTCAGTATTGAGACAATAGCTCATTTGACCTTATTACAACTGAGCACAAAGTTGGGCGATTTAGCACCACATAAGCCTGTCTGGCAGTTAACTACAAAAAGCAAAAGTCTTCAGTCATTGTACCCATTATTGTTTTCCATTTCATGCTGAATTCAACTAATAAAAGGTTAAATATTGGCGCCTGACACGAGGGAATCTGTGTGTGTGTGTGTGTGTGTGTGTGTGTGAGGAGAATTGCCCTTGTCTTTAACTTACCTGTTTGGCAGACTTCGTCCCTTGGCTGGCTATGGCAGGGACTGAAGCTTGGGTGGAAGCTGTAGTAAATGTTGATGATAACGACAGTGGCTGCGATGACGAAGATGATGATGACGATGATAATGATGATGATGCAAGCGGTGGTGAGGCAGCAGATGCAGTTTGTTTGGATGTGGTCTGGACACCATCCAAGCCTGAGCGTTGCTCTCTGGTTGTCTCCTCTGGGGTAGAGCTGGTTTTACTCTGCTGCCCCACTCCTCCTTCACCATCCCCCTTCAGCAGTCCCCCCCTGCCTTGTCTCTGATAGGTCCTGATGGTGGGCTTACAGACGTAGCTCTCCAAAATCTTGGGCGGTTTCTTGGTGCGTTTGGCCTGCAGTCCAATCCGGAGTCGTACATTCCCCTCAGGGCAGCTGGTCTCTCTGCCAGAGATCTGAAGCTGCTGCTGCCCTGCGCTTCCACAGCGCCCCTCGATGAGCAGCTCCAGCACTGCCCCCTTGTCTCCTTCTCTCTTCCTCCCGGCTCCTCTTTTCTCCTCCTCCTTTTTCCCTACGTCTCCATTCTCCCCCTCACCTCTTCTCTTCTTCTCTGTCACTTGGTCCTGCTCAGAGTCTTCAGGTGCAGAGGTGGGGTCCAGATTGGAGTTTGTGGCTGGAGGGGTTCCCCCCTTCACTCTCTGGTCCATCAGAGAAGTCAGGGGGGAGAAGCAGGATGCTGTGGGGTTCCCAGTCTAACACTCTCAAATGTACCCAGTGGGGTTAGTGGGGTCAAGGGCAAAGAGACGAATGCAGGTGTAGGTCAGTAGATTTCCAAAAGAATATCCTATAACAGTCCAAGCACAGTTGGGTGCCTTCATCCAGCGAAGGTCTCTCTCTTCTATCTCAGGCTCGAACTGAGAGGGAGTAAGATTGAGGCACAGAGAGAGGGAAGGGACAGACAGACAGACAGACACAGAGAGAAAGATAGAGAGACCAGTGATTAGTCATTTCAGTGAGCTCAGATGCTGAATAGTAGCAGTACAGGCATTGAGGGGAAAGTCCCCTTCCTGCAGGCAGCTGTAGAGAGGTGCTAAAGTCTGTGTCCACAGAGATGATCTCATCGTACAGAAAGCCCAAGGGGCCAATCAACGCTGCTGATTCCCAGAATGTCGGCACTAACGGGAAGAAAGACCTACTCACGTTCTTCAAAAACACCATCAGCTAGTTTTCTCTGAAAAACTGTAAATAACAGCAGCTCTGACAGACTCCTTAAACCTCTACAGTTCTACTTATGTCCTAATCCTTACTCTGCCTCTTCTTTCCCAAATCAATATATCAATCAATCAGCTCCTGACTAATTCAAACACTTGATCCAGTCTCCTCCCCTCCTCTCCCCACTGTCTTTGCGCCTTCTGTTCTCAGCTACTCCCACAAGCACTTCTCCTCCCACCCTTCCCTCTGCTGTACTTTCTTTTCTCTCCGAAACTCCCCCTTTTCATGTTTGGCAGAAAGCTTTTGCATGCATTCTCTATTAGTCCCATCCACTCTCTTTCTCTCTCTCTCTCTCTCCCTCTCTCTCTCTCTGTAGACCACACAGTAAAATGGTCAACTCATACACTGTATCCATGTTAATCAGAACCATATTTCCTCCTCCACTTCGTTCTTTTTCTCCTCTCCAACCTAAATCCCTCCATTCACGGTCCGACCGTTCCCCTCCTCCCCTTTCAGTAGTGGTAACACAAATCCGTAGGAAAGGGTAAAACTTATTTTTGGAAAGGAGTGCAAATTCCTCCTCCTCCCATTGCTTCCTCTAAGTCAAGTAAGCTTTTCATTGACCCCATTGTAAATGGACTTTTAATGTGACATTACAGCAAAGTAACACACCCTAAAATAACATTCTCCTTTCCACCAGAAAAACTTTCACTCTCACTCGCACCATGTTCAGCCCATTTTCTAACCTAACGTATCAAAGGGAAGCAGCATCTTCTGTCACGCTTCCTTCATTACAGTCTCTCTCTCATTAAGGGAGACACTCATCCATTTTCTAATAAAACACAACCTGCCAAGCATTCTTGCAGATCTCTCCTGAGAGCCTCTTATGAAATAGCTCGTCTGTCCCTCAACGCGCTGAACTGCCCCCTTAAACTTACAAGAGCATCTCAGATAATGTTTTCATTTAAGAGCTCAGTGGGCTATCTCTCGTGCCTCTTGGTCCCTACACACCCAAACCCTTTCCTTGAATCATACTGAGCTCAAATCAACATCTGTTCCAGTAACTGCTGTTATGTAACCGTATTGGAAAGCATTTCCGAGGCCAAACCCCCTTACAATAAAATAAAATGAGCACAGAGATGGACAGTGGTCCTCTTAAATAACAGCAGCCACTTTTTGTCGTGACCTCTAGCCCAGACGCCTGACCCGCGAGATGAGAGAGCAGAGTGAAGCGGATCCAGGCATGAGGAGAAGCTTGAGTCATGTAGGTCACAGCCGAGTTGTGCAAAGCAACTATAAGAAGAGAATATGAGTGGCAGGTTTTCAAACTTAAAAGGGCAAGCCCATTCAACATCAGTCAAAGTGCATACTAATAGCTTTTTATACTCTCCAGAACTATACCTCTAAAACATAACTCAAAATTATTCTAACATTAGACCAGAAGCTATTCCCAGTGACAGGATGATGGGTGGACTTGACACCGTAGTCAGTGTGGTTCCTCGGCAGCGCTGAGGCGACGATTAAATCATGATAATGGCCCACCATATTTCCAAGCCATCATCATCACCATCCCATGACGGTGTTATCATCAATAACTACAACACACCACTGTCATCTGCCTGACAACAGCAGGAGCACAGCAGCCCTGCCCCCTGGAAATTAGGGTGCTGTAGTGATGGCATCTCACACACATACTGAACCATGAAGGCTCACACGGTATAGGTGCAGCCTGAACTCCTCATATACAGGGGGGAAGTTTCTCACGTGAGTCTCTCCCTCCTCCTCCTCACCCGCGCGCGCGCACACACCCGCGCGCGCGCGCACACACACACACACACACACACACACATACACATTAGTTAGTGTATTAGAAGTGTGTTGGTCGTACATTGTGTACCCAGGTCGCAGCTGCGTAGGCTGACTGATGTTGCTACTGTAGATACAGTACGGGCAGTGGGGGTGTTACCGCACTGGAGCAACCTATCACTGCTTTACTGAGGACGTCAACAGGAGCTTCCTTCTCCATAATGACTTTGCGCACCTCTGAAAATCACTATCCGCTTGATGCTGTCGCACTTACAAATGATACACACATGCACGTGCTGTTGTTGTCGTCACTCCTTTCTCGGGAATAAAATATATCGCACATTTCAGCATCTTAAAAAACATTCACAGCTGCACACTGAAACTCAACATGGAAGTGGGGGCTACGTAGCACGAAAATGTGCTTGCTGATGGTGTTTGTGATGTGGATTAGTCCCGAGCCACCTTTTTCTCTTCTATCTGTCCTCTGCTAGCCCTTCTGCTGGTGTCAGCAACACTGAAATAAGAAATATCACCACGCACGGAGAACAGAGGGGAAACACACTCAGCAACAAGGGATAAAATTAGCGCTACAGCGGATGCACGAAATTCTCTAACCTACTGTGCTTTGAGCTGGCTGCTGATGACAGGCCTGCACACAATAATACAGACTGCCATGACAAGCTGTAATAAGGCTACGTAGGCTACTTACCCGAGAGCGCGTCCCAGAGCCAACTGCGTTTAGGCAGGAGGTTAAGGTGTTGCTGTCCTGCTCTCCTCTTCGCACCAACAGCAATCCACAGCTTTTGGTGCATTAGATGTTGCTTTGATTACATAACTAAGGCCAGCGGAGGTTAAAACACCTCCTAAAACCGAGTTTCAGTCCCATCAGAGCGCAGAGCCTACTGTGCAACAACATTGGCGCGGGTGTTTTCATAATCATACAGTCGACAGATCTCCGTCGGCGCGTCTCCGCAGCTAGGTGGCGGACTGGTTACACTCCTGGAGCTGTATTTCGCCACTTCTCTCGGGGAAAGTTACATCGCTCCCGCCTGTGATAATGGCTCAGATCGGGCTCTCGTATGCGCACAGGCTGTTAACGTGTCAGGGCTGAGGGCTGAAGGCTGCAGCAGTGTGTGTGTGTGTGTGTGTGTGTGTGTGTGTGTGTGTGTGTGTGTGTGTGTGTTGTGTGTGTGTGTGTGTGTGTGTGTGTGTGTGTGTGTGCTACAGTGGTTACAGGCTGACGGAGCAGAGGGGTTGGTGGATGTGCGGGAATGCAACTGCGTGGCCATTTTCATGTGGCCAGAGGAGGGGATAAAACGGTGAATACAGCACAGGATCTCATTGCGGTTCATAATAGGCGATTGGGGAGGGCTATTTAGACGCTTAATAAAATGGCGACGACTTGGCAAAAATATGCTGCTGGTAGGATCCGAGGAGCAGCTGAAAAGTTGCATCGTGTAATGTAATACGGGATTCATCTTACACAGTGTAAGAGAGAGGAAAGAAGGGCAGACTGGGCTGAGCACTTATTAAAAAGTTAATTTGTGAGATTGTTTATCATCTATCACGATGCAACAGAAAAAAGACTGATCGTAAACTGCAAGCAGTGTTTTTTTTCATGCAGTGAGAACAACACCTATATAGTGCACAACAAAACAATCTGATTATACATATTTTAAATACATATTTTAATATAAACATTAAAATAAAGTTATAGCTAATCGAAAATACTATTGATAAAACGATTCTAGTAATTATAGATTTATACTATTATTCAGTATTAGCAGTAGTAGGAGTAGTAATATCATCATTACTGCTATTTTGTTGTTTATATGTCTATGCACAGAATCAGATTAACACACTATGGGTCCGCAGTAAAAAAAAAAAAAAAAGCTTTGGGGCTTTTACTGGCCTCCTGTGCATTGTCTATGTACACTGTAACCTCCCAGTATATATACAACACTATACATGAATTTCACCCATACCCAGTTGACAAGCTGGAACTACCTGTACATGTTTGCTGTATGTCCAATAAATAGCTACTGGCAATCAAAATGAAATATACAATTATTTAAAAATATGCACTAATGAAGGCAATATCACCTAAAAATAAAGTTTTTAAAGCTGGATTTTGATTTGGGTCCCATTATAAGACAGATCCTCAGCATGCTGTAATGATGCAGGACTTGCCATAAGGCCCCTAGTGTTTAAGTTAAGTAGAAACCAAATGACACCCTATGATTAGCTGTCACTGGTCCATGTGGCTCAAATCAAATCAGATCAGATCTTGATAAAGAAAAAGGCTCTGCTCACTTAGGTACAATAACAGATGTACTTAATCAAAAAGAACCACAGCTAGACCAAACTATCTAAACCACAACTAGATTTGACACAGATTAGATGAAAATACACAAATACCTTTGTTGATATTGTATTTTAGCAGTGCATATTCCTAAGCCAATTTGAATGAATTCAAACTGTGTATAACTTGTGCACAAAGAGTGAACTTTTTGAGCTCCTGTGGCTTTGAGCTTTAGGGGCTTCTCTATTAGCCTGGTTGGTAATCCAGCTGCTACTTTACATTTCACATACAGTCAATTATTTGTATGATGTTTGCTGTAGACTGTATGTGTAGCACACATCATGATTGCAAATTAAAAAGTTCTAAAAATGAAAAGGAAGATTAAAAAGATTGTGACACACACACACACACACACACACACACACACACACACATATATTCACACACAGTGTGCAGTGAAATGCTTAGTTACTATATCCAGACTGTGCATAGTGCATCTAATGAAATAGAGAAAAATGCAAAGATATATTTTTTAGAATAGAACAGAATTTAAAGAGCAAATTCAGGTGATAAAAAGTAGAAAAAGCAAGTATGTAGTCCTAAGGACTCAGTAGAATGTAAGAATTGAGTAAAAATTGAATGTAGAACATGGGATATGACAAACGCAGCAATATGGAGTTTGAAAGTGTGGTACAAAATGTGGATATTGATACTTCAAAAGCATAACACATATAGAGGTAAGAGTAATGTAAGTTTGCTCTGTGATGTTAGTATACACTGTTATCGTTGTCTCCTTTGTAAAAGTGGCTTGTAACATTTTTTTCTTAATCTCCCTATCTCCACTACAGATCTAATAGTTAATTGCCCCACTGGGCCTTACTATACGTTTAAAAAATAAAAAGTGGGCAAAATCTCACAGGACTCCTGTCAAAACAGCCATGTTTACTGCTTTTAAACTGGTTATTACGCACTGAAAACCTCCACAATGTGTTTACAGGTGTCATTAGTCTACCTGCATGGATTATTATTACAGGTGAAACATGTCAAAGTCGGATAAACTCCATTTTCCTCTGTTGTTGTCGCCTGGCTCCTGGCACCTGATTGGCCAAACAGATTTGTGATGGCGTCACGTCACTTCCTGCTCAGCGCTGCATGATGGCGGTGTCCATGGTGGCTCTGGCACATTGACTTGGCCTGGAAGTGTAAGGTTTACTCTCTGCCTAACCTAAAAGCCAGGACGTTTCTCTCTATATGACATTACCCGAAGACCTCGCCAGTGAACATTTAATGAGCTGAATGCAGGTAACCGGCTTCACGTGCTCACATAGGTCCGCACTGCTGACGTTAGCTGTTAGCTAAGGGTTTACGCAAGGTTACGGGACTGTGGTGTGAGTTTGCACATTACCTGCTGCTTTGGAGCCTGAGGTTTCCTGAAATATGACTTTAATTCATGTCTTCCTCCGTGTTTCAGATCATGGCGCTTCACAGACTGTCCTTCAGACTACGGCAAACGGTGAGGTCACTATTAGCAAGACGTTGAAGTGAGAAGCCGCAGACATAACCTGTGGACTGTACAATGACATAATCCCTTTTAAACATTTTGACCATGGGCAGCTGCTCTGTTTACAACGCAAGGGAGGAAATTATGTAACTGTGCATTAATTTACATGCCTGTCAATAAACCCTCTAAAGAAATCTAACCATGGGTAAGATAACTGGTGTAGTTATTTTCCAGGTTTGGTGTACAGTGTATCAAAATATACTGCCTCATAGGTTTAGGTAAACTCATTTGGTAACTATGTAAAAATGGTCAAAAGGAACATTAAGTAAATTGTTAGAAAGCTTCAATTATTAGTCCATTAATCAAGTAGTTTATCAACAGAAAAATAATTGAAAATGGTCTGCAGATTAATTGATAATGAAAATATAATGAATAATGACACTGTTGAGGTATTTATGTACTCATTTAAGACTCAGCATCTTTCTTTTGAACACTCGGTGCGTCCATTCAGTCCAAGAGGAGCTGCAGAAAGATTCACTTGTGTGATTTCAGTTTGAAATGCACTTTAAATTTATCATAAAACATGAGTTAAGCTTTTTCTGAAAATGCCTGTCAGATGACATGACGGATAAATGTAGATCACAGTACATGTTTACATTCAAGCCTTTTGATTTGGCTCAATTTAAGCTGAAGGCTTTTCATCAGTGTATTAAGGTATTGGATTAATTTGTTAGGTATTATATCTAAAAATATATTTTGTCACGTATTAACACACATTACTATTTGTTCTATTTGTGTTATATTTCTTGTCCCCCTGTATATATTTTGCTTTCAGTGTATGACTAAATATACCAAAAACACAATATACAGTACAGGCCAAAAGTTTGGACACACCTTCTCATTCAATGTGTTTCCTTTATTTTCATGATTATTTACATTTTAGATTCTCACTGAACGCATCAAAACTATGAATGAACACATGTGGAATTATGTACTTAACAAAAAAGTGTGAAATAACTGAAAACAGGTCTTATATTCTAGTTTCTTCAAAGTAGCCACCCTTTGCTGATTACTGCTTTGCACACTCTTGGCATTTTCTTGATGAGCTTCAAGAGGTAGTCACCTGAAATGGTTTTCCCACAGCTTTGAAGGAGTTCCCAGAGATGCTTAGCACTTGTTGGCCCTTTTGCCTTCACTCTGCGGTCCAGCTCACCCCAAACCATCTCGATTGGGTTCAGGTGTCACCAGCAAAGCACCCCCACACCATCACACCTCCTCCTCCATGCTTCATGGTGGGAACCAGGCATGTAGAATCCATCCGCTCACCTTTTCTGCGTCGCACAAAGACACGGCGGTTGGAACCAAAGATATAAAATTTGGACTCATCAGACCAAAGATTTCCACTGGTCTAATTACCATTCCTTGTGTTTCTTGGCCCAAACAAATCTCTTCTGCTTGTTGCCTCTCCTTAGCAGTGGTTTCCTAGCAGCTATTTGACCATGAAGGCCTGATTCGTGCAGTCGCCTCTTAACAGTTGTTCTAGAGATGTGTCTGCTGCTAGAACTCTGTGTGGCATTCATCTGGTCTCTAATCTGAGCTGCTGTTAACTTGCGATTTCTGAGGCTGGTGACTCGGATGAACTTATCCTCAGCAGCAGAGGTGACTCTTGGTCTTCCTTTCCTGGGGTGGTCCTCATGTGAGCCAGTTTCGTTGTAGCGCTTGATGGTTTTTGCAACTGCACTTGGGGACACATTCAAAGTTTTCGCAATTTTACGGACTGACTGACCTTCATTTCTTAAAGTAATGATGGCCACTCGTTTCTCTTTACTTAGCTGATTGGGTCTTGCCATAATATGAATTCTAACAGTTGTGTATCAACCTGACTTCTGCACAACACAACTGATGGTCCCAACCCCATTAATAAGGCAAGAAATTCCACTAATTAACCCTGACAAGGCACACCTGTTAAGTGAAAACCATTTCAGGTGACTACCTCATGAAGCTCATTGAGAGAACACCAAGGGTTTGCAGGGCTATCAAAAAAGCAAAGGGTGGCTACTTTGAGGAATCTAAAATACAAGACCTATTTAAGAGTTAAGAGTTAATTCACACACAAGTACATAATTCCACATGTGTTCATTCATAGTTTTGATGCCTTCAGTGAGAATCTACAATGTAAATAGTCATGAAAATAAAGAAAACGCATTGAATGAGAAGGTGTGTCCAAACTTTTGGCCTGTACTGTATATAAATTGTGAATAAGAATATTCCTTCCACTAAACTTTAACAGGTAACACATGTAAGGACCCTCCATACCAGTGGATGTGGGCAGCAGCAGGAGGCTGTGGCTGTAGTGTCAGAATCTGAGCCGTTCTCAGTTTTCAGAACGCAGGAGAATGATCCGGTGAGCAAAGTGTTCAGACAACTAATATCCTCACCATGGTGTGCTATGATTGGTGATCTGTGATTTTTAGCTGGTGAGCTCACTGTTTGTGTCTCTCCAGGCGTGTCAGTCTGAGAAACATATAGGACAGTATTACACTCTGCCCTCTGCACACATCCACACGCTGTTCCCTCGTGGCCTCCCCTGGCGTTATCAACAGCAGGTGGGTTCCTGTTTGTATCTCATGCACAATATATTTTTGTTTTAATGGGTCATGGATAATATTTTGTGACTTGGTAAAATGTCTACAATTAAGACATTTTTTCATGTATGGTTTTATAGGTGAAGGCGTTCAATGAAGCCTGTATAATGGTGAGGCAGCCAGCTCTGGAGGTCATCTCGTACCTGAAGAAAACAGACTACAGCAAACCTGCACAGCGATATTTATTCTGTATCCTTCAAAAATACACAGTTGCCACACACAGACAGAAAAAATGAACACACTCCTCTTGAAGACCCTGATTTGTTGACTATTGTTGACCTTATGAAGTTGTTCAGACGGGTTGCAGGGCAGTGGGAAGACGATGTCTCTCTGTCACGCACTCCACTTCTGCTACACACAGGGATGGCTGGTGCTGCATATTCCTGACGGTGAGACAACTACTGTCACACATAACAGATTGCTGACTGGTAACCAGAAAGTTTCAATAGTTAACCCTTCTACGTCTTCTCTGTGTGTGTGTTTTTTTTAAAATAACTATATACAGCCCACATCTGGGTGAAGAACTGTAAAGAGCTGCTGCCGTCATCCTATAACACCTCTCGCTTTGACCAGCCATTACAAGCTGCTGAATGGTTACGAAGCTTCAGGACCACCAATGAGAAATTCCTTTCAACGGTAACAATTTTTAGGCAGTTTAGTTCATGAACATCAGTCTCAGTTGATTTACATTTGCTGCAATTTTACAATATAAACTAAATGATTCTGAATATATGTATAAGACTTGTGGAGTTTTACAAGATTTGTCACATTATTAACAAGCGCTTAGGCATTAATGGGCATTAAATGAGCTGCCACTGTGTCTTCACAGCAGTTACTGATATATGTTAAGCAGTTAAACTGCTTGATACCACCTGAATCTACCCATGTGTAAAACTGTAAAAAGAAGGCGTTTGCACAGTAACAACAGAGCAGCATGATGAAGGAAAAGTCAGATATTTTATTGTAATCAGTACAAAGTCAGACCCTGCTCTGTTGTGTGTCAAAATGAAAATGGATGGAACAGGTTTGCCGTCAATATAAACACCTTTATCAAAATACTGTCTGCCTTGTAATAAGGTAAATAGTCACATTATAGAATAATCTGACAATGTTTGTTAAAGACGATCTAGGAAGTTAACTCTACTCAGGACTCACATGGCATTTCCCCCACAAAGCAACACAGTCTTAAACATGTTGACACACATGCAAGTAATGTGACTAGAAAGGAAACATTGAGCAGCTTAAAGATTCTCGTTTGAGATATTAATGGGTGTAATTATTGTCGTGGAACTAAAACATGTATAACTTCATATGAACCTCGATCCTTACTTCCCACATTTCCTCTGTGAGGAAAGAAACATTGGAAACCTGGTGCTCAAACTCAGATGAGAACCTAGTCCATATAGAACTGGTCAGTGAAACTGTGCTGTTTCTTTCCCAGATAAAGACAAAGCATCGTTATGTGTGGACAAAGAGAGAGTTCACTGAGGAGGGAAGTCTACTAGGACAGCTGGTGGATCAGGTGAGTCCCCTCACAGTGCAAACGAGTGGGAGCCTGGATGTCCTGCCTTCAGCTCTTTATTTTTCTGCTTTTGATATTTTTGTTCACTGGAGATGTGGTTTATCTCCTCCTTCAAGACATTTTTCATATTTCTATCTGTTACCTACTGGACTGATTTCCCCACAGGGATCATTAAAGTTTCATCTATTACCTTGCCTGTGCTTAGTGGTGATCAATATTCGATGAGCTGGGCATGGTGATGGATCAGCACAATATTTTTGTACCACACGTGTACAAAGGACTAAACGAGCAGCAGATTTATTCACTTTTTGTCATTTTGCTCAGCTGTTGTTGTTCATATCATTTGCTCTAAGATAAGGGAAACGTTGGGATATTAGTGCTGCTACAGTGAGTCTGACCTGGCAGTGAAGCTATTTCTAGGTGATTGCTTGTGTTACTGTGAGCTTGTTGTGGTTTATAAATGTGGTTAGATCTTATACTGATAACCAGCCATCTGACAGGACGTTACTTGACAAAATAGGTTAGACTGACAGATGTTGTATTTTCTTTCTCACTGAATCTGTTTCAGAGCTCCAGTTTTGGCATCTGTACTGAACAGTACAAGTACAATTGTGCTATTTGACCATAACCCAGTTGCTCAGATTTATTGTTACTACTGTTACTATTTCAGTCCTTAAGATTTCCCCTACATAATATATCAGGCTTTGATGGAGTTTCCTTTGCCGTAGGGTATATCTCGTGTGAAGAGCAGCAGTGATGTGGTGGGGGCGGTGATGAAGGAACTGAGGCTGCAAAGCGGGCAGCCGGAGTCAAGCTTCCGCCTGGCCGTGGCTGTGGATGGTGTCAATGCCCTGTGGGGAAGATCTACCATCAAGAAGGAGGATAAGAGCGCTGTGAGGAAACATATTCACAATCCTGTCATGCTCATACTAGTCTTAATGTCTCTGTTCCACTTTCCATTGACAGGAAGTCTTATGTGTGTCTCTCTCTCTCTCTCTCTCTCCCTCTCCCTCTCCCTCTCCCTCTCCCTCTCTCTCTCTCTCTCCCTCCCTCCTTCTCTCTCTCCCTCTCTCTCTCCCTCCCTCTCTCTCTCTCTCTCTCTCTCTCTCTCTCTCTCTCTCTCTCTCTCTCTCTCTCTCTCTCTCTCTCTCTCCATCATCAGGTGGATCCACATGAGCTCACTTTGGTTTATAACCTGAGGAAGATGATGAAGAACGACTGGGTGAGAAGAACACACTAAAGGCGTTGACCATAGCTACATGAGAATATTATGTTTCTTTTTTCTTTTTTTTCCTCATTAACACTCACTCTCCTGTCTCAGACTGGAGGCGCCATCATCGCCACTGTGTCTCAGACAGGGTCTCTCTACATTTCAAAATCTGCCTACTTGCCTCAAGAGCTGCTAGGAGAGGTATTGTACTTTTTTTTTTTTTTTTTTATCCATACCAATTGCCTTCAAGCTCTGACAGTAGATTAGTCTTTTGTTCTCTTTCCCTAAGTTTGGTTGTTAGTCAAGAAATTGCAATTATGACCTGAAGGCTGCATCACTTCAATCATCAGGGTCAGGGGCTAGTGCTTCTTTTTAGTCATAGACACAATACATTATATATATATATATAAATATATATATAAGTATCTCAACTTTTAACAGCTAGTATATCCAGTAATATTACCAGAAAACAAATTGCATATAACATAATAAGATGAGTCTCACCCTTTGTTTCACATATGTGGGCCTTCCCTCTCTATGAAGTGCGCTATTTTATATAGCGGAGAAGCATATAAGAAAAGCCTTGTGGAACAGAAACTTGACCAGAATTAATTCTCGAATGTGTTTCCATCCTGTCTGGTTTGTTCAGTTTGTTTTGTTGCTGAAAGCTGTACCTGTTGCCAGTGTTGTGTCGTCATGTTGTCGTAGTGGATTATAATATTATTTATTGCAGTCGTATTTATCTGATGTCTGCTGCATGTCAAAAGATCAATTTCCTAATGGACAAGTAAATCCATCATCGTCACCCACCTCTTCCATTTATGCTGGACAATGATTGAACTATAAAACTCAAAGTAGGGTCGTATACCAGAACTCGTCTCACCAAATAAAAAAATGTTGATGTTATAATTGGACAAAATGAATAATTTAGACCTCTCTTCATGACCAGCGACCATGTGGGCTTATCTTGAACTTGTCTTTTTTAATGGGTTTATACACATCTAAAAATATGCATTACTTATTTCTTCCCACTGTGCATCTGAATTATATAAATACTGATATCTGTTTTTGTTTGAATATTATGACAGGGCTTGTGTTGCGTACGGACTTTCTTGTGATCATGCAAATGAAACTGACCTTGCTTGTGATCATGTTGCATCTCTGAACTTGCTAATTCAACCAATGATGGATTCGTCTGTCAAACACACCTGAAGACGACAGCTTTGATTTCCTGTATTTTGACTTCCTGTCTGTTCTGCTCATCAGAGGGGTTTTGACACCATGGACCCGTTTGTCCCAATGTCTGTGTCCAACTACAGCGAGAAGGAGTTTGAGAGCTGTTACCTTTATTATATGGACCGCCAGTGGCTGCAGCATCCACAGAGTAAATGATAATCATGTTGATGCTTTGCTATTACATATTAATGGCATGCAAATGATGTTGTTTTACTAACTTGGATTTTTTTTTTTCCATCAGGCCGAACAGAAGAGGGGAAGAAAGAACTCATTTTCTTGAGCAACAGAAATCCAACGATGTTGGAAAGGATTTGTGCCTTCCTGTGAAGTCACAGACAGACTCAAACCACACACATACAAACACAAACATCACACAAACAATATCACTGTCCTGGAAATACATAAACATACAAACGTCCATGTCTATAATGTGTAAATTATGATGCATGTGTGTTACTTTGATAATAAAATGTTGAACAAAGTAAAGAAGTACTGTCTGTTTAATTATGAAAAGAAATTTAGTTGGAATCCACTGGGAAGAACTCTTTTTTTCTTCTGAGAGTGGTACTGTTTATGAAATTCAAAATGCAATCTTTAATTGCAAAATAGATGGAATATATTAATCCCAAAGAGAAATTGCACAGTCACAGCAGCCAATTCAAAAAAATCTAAAATGGATGTACATACAGAAACAAGACAATTGTAAAAGTG
Organism: Seriola aureovittata; assembly: GCF_021018895.1. Taxonomy (NCBI): domain Eukaryota; kingdom Metazoa; phylum Chordata; class Actinopteri; order Carangiformes; family Carangidae; genus Seriola; species Seriola aureovittata. Next base: position 12,444,413 of record NC_079370.1, on the reverse strand, counting down.
TAAATTACATCAAATAATTAAATAGACTAATTTAAATCATGTGACCATGTGAAACTGAAGTCTTATTTTTGAACACAGTGGTGTAATGGCCATTTATTTTTCTGCAAATGACACTGTTTGGAAACTAGAAGGAAAATTGCAGCAGAGATGGAGCAAAGCTGTGATAAGATAACTTATTTAAATATTTCCCAAAGCCAGTTTTATTTAAGCAGCTCAATTGGATCAAAAACATTTGTAAACATCAGAATAGTCCAAAAAGTCAATAAAGTATATATATATTTTTTTCTATGACCTATTTGTAGGTACGGCGCCACCTGGCTGCAGGGACAGATTGTTGCATGGGTGTTCACGTGACAGTTTACAAAATCACATGACTGCTGCCAGAAGTCCATTTCCTCGCCGCAACAAACTTAACGGGGAAGCGGTCTCCGGTATGGCAGACCGGACGAACGTGAGGTGACGGTGGAGTGTAGATATTTGAATTACCTCACAGGGCATGCCAGAGTTTCTGTCAGGCCCCTCTGAGGTGAGTTAATCTGCTGTGAAGTGCTCTGAAAGACAATGAAATGTGTGTGTGTCAGCTAAATAAACACAGCAGCTGGGTCATTGTTAATTTGTGTTTTGCTGTTTGACGCAGATTTAACCCGTGTTTAGTTCAATGTCACCTGGATCTACTTTGTTTCCAGATAAAATGGCGCTGTCGTTGCCAGTAGCTGTGCTTTTGGCTCTTGTTTTCCTCACAGCACAAGTGACCCTCTCAACAGGTAACACAACACAATACTATTACTATGACTTTCTTCACCAGTTCAGTGTGTGACAGAAAAATAACAATACCCTCTTCTCCTCCCAGAAAGCAATAAATGTGTTGCCAGAAACTTTGGCCATGACTCAGTGGTGTGTGAGTGTAATTCAACATACTGTGACAGTGTTGGGTCCGTAACCCTGCCTCCACTGGGTCAGTACTCCTCCTACCTGAGCAGCATGGCGGGCAGCAGACTACAGCGAGGCCAGGGTCAGGTCCAGGTGAACAGCACGGAGGCAGGTGAGTGATGCAGTGCGCTTTTACTGTGCTGTCAGTGGCGTTGGAGCAGGTACAGAGTATCTCTCCTGTTTATGTGTCTCTGTCAGGCCTCAGGTTGACTATCGTTCACTACCAGAAGTACCAGAAGATCAGGGGATTTGGAGGAGCTATGACAGACGCAGCAGCCATCAACATCCTGTCCCTGTCTGCTGGTGCACAGGACCAGCTGCTACGACAGTATTTCTCCAGTGAAGGTACACTAGACAGGCAAACGTATGTGGCCACTTATTTCCACTGGTAGCTGCCTGTAATACCACGGTAATGCACCAGAGAAGCGTGATGTTCATGTTCTTCCCAGGTATATTCAGGAATTAGATACAAAATGTATTATTCTTGCTTGTGCATTTTTCATATATGAACATGTAGAAATCAGTGTTTGACACAAAGCAACAACTCAACATAACTTACAACATAAATTACATTTCGCACAGTGTCTATATGTAGCTTATTCGGGTGACACATCATCATCATCATCATAATCATTATAAGAATCCACATTGTCCAGTATAAGCAACAATCGATCGTTATTAGGGCAATATTGTTTACAACATTATCATGGTTTCAGTAACGCTTTTTTTTTTTTAACATATCACCATAATGTATGAAGAATCACTTAGAAAATATTCAAACTAATGTTCAGAGTAATGAGCTGTTCCACTGTTTTCTCCCTTTTCATGAGACCAAACTCTCATGAAAATGTGTAGAACAAAAGCTTCAATATCCAATTCTGGGTAAGATTTTATTTTAAACCTCCCTACTTAGCATAAGCTCTATAGAATAATATAAATGGTTTGTAAGACACTATAATGTCGTTGTAAGCAGATATAAAGTGTGTTAATGTACAGTAATTACCTACAATAATGATTTAAAACATTTCACGTCATTACTGTTTCTGTAGCCTCCATTAACGGCGGCCCACAGGAGGCGTTATAGTTGTTGACAAATGCAACACTTACATCGGCTTACAACTATATTACAAAGTGATAATATCCATTAATGAACTTATTGTTATAATTGCTAAATAGTGGGGGTTAAAGTAAAGTTTAAAACAGAAATATGTTTTTATGAATTATAAAACACACACAGCAACATACTGTATCTGTGTACAGAAACAAAAGGACACCCATATTGATCACCCAGCCTTATTTGTTACTGCTGCTGTGTCTCTGGCAGGTATCGGCTACAGCGTGGTGCGAGTCCCCATGGCCAGCTGTGACTTCTCCACCCGTCTGTACACCTACGCTGACACACCTGGAGACTACAACCTGGACAACTTCACTCTGGCCCATGAAGACATCAACATGAAGGTTTCTTTCTCTTACTTTGTCTCACACACATGCGTCTATCAGTCCTTCCACTCTCATCTCACCTCTGCTTCTTCTCCTCAGATCCCTCTCCTGCAGCGTGCTCAGGCCTTGTCTCCTCACCCCCTGTCCCTGCTGGCTAGCGCCTGGAGCGCCCCCGCCTGGATGAAAACTAATGGTGCACTGATAGGAAAGGGCTTCCTGAATGGCCATCCTGGTGGCAAAGAGCATAAAACATGGGCTCAGTACTATATCAGGTGACATATGGCATTGCCTTAATGTGATGTCACACATTGGTAATGTTTGATACAAGGGAAATTTATTCTGATGGTTGCTTTAATCTTTCCTCTCAGATTCCTTGAGGAATATGCTAAATATAACTTGACCTTCTGGGCTTTGACCACAGGGAACGAGCCCTCTGCAGGACAGTTGACAAACTACAGGTCTCTCCTCAATTCATTTTGCAACTGAATTTAATACGAAACAGTATTAACCATCCTCATGGCTTCACAACAGACTGAGAAGTGTCTTTGTCTCACTGCAGTTTCCAGGCTCTGGGCTTCACGCCTGAGGAGCAGCGGGACTGGGTGGCTCTGGACCTGGGCCCTGCTCTGCATGCTTCATCATACCCACACACTCACATCCTCATACTGGATGACAACCGCCTGCTGCTGCCTCACTGGGCCAAAGTGGTGAGTCCAAGGACAGAAGTAGTGGGAGAGGCCATACTAAACTTTATTATACCTGGGGCTACACTGGTGTTGCAGAAAACAAATCAGAACTCTTCAGTAAAGAATTCATATAACAGCAGAACTTGATAAAAGATAACATCTTAAGATCATAACTACTTTATGTTCAACAAAGTATAGAGGATTTAAGGTAAGGTAACAGTGTTTGAATGCTGGGGGAAATGTAAAATAAGTGTTGTTAGCTACCATTCACTCTGCGGTGACACAGCTGTGGGAATAAAGGAGCCTTTACATCTTCCTGTCCCACATCTTTGGGATCGAAATCGTTGTCAGAAGGAAATAATCTAGGGAGGAAACATCCTAAACCATTCCACAAGAGACGGGACAAAAGATTAAACAAGGCTCTGTCTACAAAACAGATGTCTACAGAGTTTGCCAAGTTAAATTTAAGGCTTTTTTTCAAACCGTTTTATTACCGCACAATTTAATACCTCGTTTCACAGTCATACCACCCAAAGGATGAAAGTATGACGGAAAACCAGTAGGAGCAATTCAGCCTAAGATTATTTATTATTATACCACTGAACTTCCCAGCGGTATATAACAATAATTCCTAATGATATAATCAGTTATATTAATGCGACCTGGATAAAAAGGATAAATTTAATTTAAGCTTTTGCCAAAATCCGCTCTTGCTCATTATGAGATGATAAGCTTCCTAGCTACTGCAGCTAGCAGTAGTGATAGTGTTTGCTGCAGCTCCAATGGTGCTGACTGAAACATAAAATGTATTTTTTTAAAAAGCATCCCGCATGAATAATCCACAGTTGAAACAAACTCACTTTTAGTTTATTGGTCTGTAAAGGTGATAGCCCACAATAAGATGCAAATATGTTTTCAACTAATATTACTGTCTACAGAAGTGAAGAGAAAATATGTAGGATTGTTGTAAATGAAATGTAGGAGTTTTTAATAACTTATGAGACCTTTTTAAGACTTTTCAATAAATAAATGGTGAATGGGCTGCACTTACATAATGCTTTTCTAGTCTTTGAGACCACTCAAAGGGCTTTACAGTACATGTCACCACCATTTGCACACACATACTGTACATCACGCCTATATACTGAAGTATCTTGCCCAAGGACACTTCAACATTCTGACCTTGTGATTAGCGGACAACCTCCTGAGCCACAACCCATATCATTAAAAAGGACATTGGTGCCCTTTTTTGCCTGCGTTAGATGTGGAAATTTAGTTTTCACTCAAGCCTTTTCCTTCCCTTGTCCCTGCAGGTCCTAAATGATGTTCATGCAGGAAGGTATATTCACGGTGTGGCAGTTCACTGGTACATGGACCGCCTTGTCCCAGCTGGGATAAGCCTGGGAGTCACGCATCATCTCTATCCGGAGTATTACCTGTTTGGCACGGAGGCCTGTGCTGGGTGGAGCCCACTAGACAGAGGGGTGAAGCTGGGGAGCTGGGACAGGGCTGAACAGTACGCACATGACATTATAGAGGTATGATCATCTTATCTTATGCATGAGGGTTCTGCTTGTTCAGTCAGATCCACGGTAACAGATGTGAGATTTGACAAGCTGTGAGTTGTTCCAGAAAGGTGAGTCACCTACCCTGATGCTGCAGTGCAGGTTTACAAGTTGCACTCTGCTGCACATACTCTTCAGAAACTGCCTGCAGGCCATCAAAGCAAGCTGGAACTGGTGTCTTGTTTCTTCTGTATTCTCAAAGGAAATTGGACTCCATCCATTCTATCCATTTTGCACGGGTGCATTCAGCCTCTAGACGTCTTGAGAATCAGGAGGGATTTGTTTATGTAGATGCGATGTCCTTGTCACATATAAACAAAACACCAGGCTTCAGTCTGATGGATTAATTTAAACAGAACAACACATCTCACTTCAAAGTTACACAGCACAGACTAGATACTAAGCTGTGGCTGTTTTCTCCATGGCAGGACTTAAATCACTATGTGGTTGGCTGGACTGACTGGAACCTGGCATTGGACCAGACTGGTGGACCAAACTGGGTTAAAAACTTTGTGGACAGTCCTGTTATAGTGGACGCAAAGCGCGACATCTTCTACAAGCAGCCATCTTTCTATAGCATGGCCCATTTCAGGTAGTACATGATGTTTGTTCACACTGTATGTCGTGTTTCACCTGTTCCGTCGTCACAAGGTGTCAGTCCAAGGAGAACCACATAAATCTCCTTTTTACACAGTAAATTCCTGTGGGAGGGGTCTCGGAGAGTGGGGGTGTCTGCCAGTCGGAAAACAAACCTGGAATACACCGCCTTCGTCAGACCAGATGGCTCAGTAGTGCTCATCGTGCTCAACAGGTACTTTACTTTAAATCTGTTTGAATATGTGTAAGCGATAATGGATTGTGCTGAACTGTGGGTGCATGTTTGTTTTGTAGGTCATCATCAGTGATCCAGTTTGAAGTCTGGGATCCGGCTGTGGGCTACATCACCTCCACTGCTCCGGCTCATTCATTGCTCACACTTGCTTGGAACACACACTGACCATAAATGCGAGGGTATAGGTATATTTCTACCACCTGCCCTGCTTTTCAGCATAGCACAGATTGATTTCGTTGGTCACTTAAAATAACATTGACTCATTTAACAGGCAGCCAAAATCTTAATATGCCTTTTCTTGTGCACCAGTTCTTATCAGGGATGGTACCTGGAAGCAATGAATGTATCAACTCACCAGAATTACCTATGCTCAAGTGTGCCTTGTGATTTCCAGCTAATAAGACGCTTTGTGTCCTCACCATGTCAAATCTCAGAAGAAATCATATAAATAATGTACAGAGCTTGTATATGCCTTCTTTTGTTGCTATTTAATTTTTTGAATTTTAAATAAACCACACATTCTTCTAAAATATCCCATGTCACATGTCTAATGTTTTATGTATCTTTTGGTGCAGAGGATATAAGATGATGTGTATAAACAGGATTGTGAGCAATGAAAATGAAACTATGACAGTTTTTTTTGTCAATTTATTAATACCTCAGACATTTTTTTTCATATATATAATATACAGTTTCAATAACCAGGTATTTCACATTTGTGTCTCCATTCTCAATGTTTTTTTTCCTTTGCAAACCGTAGGTAGTTGGGACTAAAATTATTTACATCAAAAAAATGTGATAAAAATGTGAAACAAAAGACGGTCATAAACAGAGGAATAAAATGACAGAGGGGTGCCATCTGTTTATAATATATACACCAGAAGGAATATGGTGAAATCATTATCATAAAGCATTAAATGATGGGCTGAGCGCTGTAGATTTTTTATTTCATTCCCTTACTGGTACAACGTTTGTGATTATTCTTTTCAGATGTAGAAGTGTCCCGAAAGATGTGAGGAATCCCTTGCTTTCATTTGATGTCAAAGCTTCCATTTGTTGCCATTAAACAGCAGCGACTCAACATGATTCCTATAAAATACTCCTGTGTTCTTTGCTGAATAGCAGCACTACAGAGGATGGACACAATAACTTTAACACCCTTACAATGTGATCCAATTAAACACCACCAGAATAAATAACCACAGTTCAATCAATGTCTTCCTGACACAATCTCAACAAAAATGTTACATTAAAGCCTTCATAAACAGAACATTTATTGCAGGGCTATAGGTGTTCATGTTGTTGGGTCCAGGCTCTGTAAATGCCAAAAGTGAAATTAACCCCTACTGTATTCCCATATGCCGTACAGGGCTCAGTTGCAGGTTTCAGCGAATCATCGGGTGAGTAAAGAGGGAATGGTATTTGATATAAAGTCTGGCATTTCCCCACAAGAGTGTATTTCAACAGTGCGTTTCAAGAAAGATGGAAAAGGAGTTTGCTGGTGAGGTGGAAGTACAGAAGACATGGGCTTGATCATCATCAATCTAGGCTGGTTTGTTATTAGGCAAAAAAAAAAAGATCTAGCAGACCTCAATGGACTGTTAAGACGTCTGTTCAGGTAACTGTGTACATGGTTGAGGAGAAAGGCATTGAAATAGAAAATAAAAATACAAAAGAAAAAAAAATCAGACTGAGATGATTATGACTGCAACAGAGATGAAGAGCGGAAAGTGAGAAGCGTTTTTGTCTTCTCGGTGTGTTGTAGAATGTAGGCGTGGAGAACCAAGGGATGAGACAGGTGGGTGTCTCAGAAGGACCATCTCTCCTGTGTGCGAGGGTCCATAGAGAGGGAGGGGGACTGTGATGGGGGCTCGCTGCTGCTGTCTTCTCCATTCAAACTCTTCCTACACACTGGACATGTGTCATGCTGCGTGGCCACAGAACAGAATGTACATTACATTAGCTTTGGGCAGTTTTCTCACAAGTGTTTTAACAAGTGGGCTCCCTATTTTAGTCCTGTTTTCCAAGATAATTTGGTTGCGTGATCTTCCTGTCTGCTCAGTCAAATATACATCAGCCAATGTCAAAGGACTAGCGGCGCAGGGCAAGTTCAGCATGGGTAAACTAATCCTGGATTTAGAATTAAACAAATGTTTTATTGATTAAACATAATCTGAACATGTATAATCTATCAAATATTTCTCTATTGGAAGCAATTCTAAGGGTTGGGCTGGTAATATTCTACACATTTTCTCACTGTTGATAAATTTCATGAGAGGACTCAAACCAACAATGGATGGATCCAACTAACTAACAAGGCCAAAGCCTGGCACATCTTATTCCTATGTGTCATAGCCGCACCGCCACACTGGACGACATGTTCCTTCATCACCATAAACAAGGGAAATGTTTATTTTGAGTTCATCCCACATGCATGGTCCTGCTGCTGTAAATACTCATTTGGGCACCAAATGAATCCGCAACTGAAAATAGTCTCCATTAAAATCCACAATGCACTGCTACCCCACTTTGAGTAAGATTTGCTAAAAACTGCAGCACCCAGCTGTTGTTAAATGAAAATAATTTATTTATGAGGCATTACTTAAGATTTATGTCTTCAGTGTCATAGACAGGACGTGGGATTAATAAATTGTTGGTTTTGGTCTTTTTATTGGATTTGTTGACAAGAACAGAAATATAGACTATTGCCAGGCTCACCCTCTATGCGGATTACCAAGTAGCCAAAGCATGTGTTCAAATTCGCTTTAGGTCTTAATACCATCATGAGCACTGTAAATATTTCATATACTGTACGCCACTACATGTCAATAAGGATCCAGCTCATGAGTTCATTCTATTAAGTTCTGATTTCTTTGTAGTGACTCACCATTTCCAGCCATGGTACTATACAGTCTGAATGAAAGAAGTGGTTACAGGGTAGCTGTCTGACCGGCTCTCCAACAGAGAAATCCTCTTTGCACACCGGACATTCCATACAGCAGTCTAAAGGAGAAAGGATAGACCTGTTTGTCTGTTTGTTCTTTAATCATTCAATGATTTCTGGTGGTAATCATCAGTCACTGTCTCAAGGGGACATCCATCAAATCATTACAATCAAAACAAGTTTGCATCATCATATTTCTAAACAGGGATTTAAAACTATACAAGGGTACTGAGGATGGTCTGACTACTGACTAAAAACACTGAGACAAAAGCCTGAAAAAAGCACACAGACCATTATCCCAATAAGTCAGTTATCAGCAGGCCTGCAAAAGCTCAGCTCCATAGCTAACCACACTGTTACAGCTCAGTGGTAAAACGGGACAGCATATACAGAAGAGGAAGTCAAGAGGAACAGTTCCAAAACAGGACTGGGAGGAAAAAAAACACTGGCAGTGAAAGACCAGTGAGCAAAAAGATGTAATTTATGTAACAAACGGATACTCTCAAGGTTAATGAACATCTCGTCCCAAACAGACACACTTTCAGAGGCTTCTCTTGGCAGGTGGCAACAGCATATAACACAAGTGCCTGTTCATGCTCTATCTGAATGCTAAACAGACAGCATGTATTTACATTATGACAAATGTGTTATTAGCCTTTTTTTTTTTTACAGGGGATAGATGAGGATATGTCCCCATGTATTCATATACAACTAAACAAAATAATACCTAATTTACAGAGGACTGGTGTTTATTGCTTTGCCCCTTGAAAGTGTTATTTCTGGATATTTTTATGTTAAAACTTATCATACTGCAGTGACTTCTGTCTCAACTGCTGATTGCTTTGTGACTAAACAGCATATAGCGCTAACAGCTTTAACAGGTAAGACAGCTTTTTAGTGGTGCAACCCAATTTTATTTTCTACTTCAAAACTAGCCACCTCTTTACGCAAAGACTTTACAACTCTTTACAACTAGCTCCAGGTTTGTATTTAGCTCTTGTCCAGCTCCAGCTGCAAGAAATGCTGAAATTTTTAGTTAAGGATGCACAACAAACAACACCTGCACAGATAAATTTAGAGAAAAACTACGAAGAGTGTCTGACCTGCTTGTTCCTGAGAGATATTGACAGTTGGGAGAGAAGAGATCTTCTCTTTCTCTGCTGGAGGAGGTCCTGTGTTTTCCAGCTGACCTAGTAACTACACACACACACACTTGTAAACTGAAGAGAAATTAAAAGGTTACTAAAACACAAAGTTGGTAAGAAGCTATATTAAGTTTGGTTTACCTGCGTTATCACGGCGTCTAACCCTCCCTGTCCCCAGGCGTAATCCCCTGGGTTAGAGTGCAGCATCCCCGTCCTGAAAAAAACACAGATGACTCAAGCTGATAAGAAATAGCCATAAGAGTGTGACACTGGCAGTACCACTGAGGAACTACTCTAATGTCATCTTACCATGAGAGCGGAGGTGAGCCAGGGACTCCAGAGTTGGCAAAGAGGCCAGCAAGAAACTGTTGCACAATCCTATCGTACAGAGAAAATACTCAACACTTAATGGCATTGCCAAAAATAAGAACAGTTAGGATTGTAACAGCATAAATAGCACAGTCATTATTATAAGTGGGTGTATGCAAGGCAGACAAGAGAGCCAAGAGGATGGTGATGAAAACAGAAGACAGTTACTCACCCTTCCACAGCAGGCGAGCGGTCTGGCCTGCTGCTGCCTCTGGACCGGTATCTCCTCTGGCTGTGCAGGCGAGGGGGGCGTCCTGGCCCCCAATGTTCTCCAGCTCCTAGTAGACCCCCCATGGGTCCCCCTAGGCCTGCTGGGACTGACCCCCCAATTGGTCCCCCTCCTAACCCCCCCAGATCGCTGAGACTTCCCAGGCGTCCTCCAGGGAGCCGAGGTTCTGAGTCAGGGGTGTCACTGTCTGTTGTAAATGGCCGCTCCAGTAACAATAGGTGCCATAGCTACAGGGATGTTGGGATATGACAGAGGAGGAAACAGGAGGCCGTTGGAAGAAAAAAGGATTTTTAGATAAAAAGTGGGATTAGGAAAGGGAAAGCAGGGAGCAAAATGGGATATGAGAGAATGCAAAAGCAAATTAAAGGGCCAAAGGAAAGGTAAAAGGAGAAGGGAGGGGAAGAAATAATCAAAACACATCAAATGATTAAAAATCAATCCTCTTTGCCCCCTTCCCCACCCTGTTCCCCCCAGAATCCCTCAGATCAACTCGTACCTCTGCAAACTGTGCGGCTGTGTCATCTATCCCGTTAGCGCCACCCTCTAGGAGACTGAGGGAAACAGTGGAAACAAGGGGACAAAAGACACAATATTAGCAACATTCACTAAACCCTACACACATGTTCAAGTTGAGTGTTGGCCTGGGACAAAACTGCACAGTGAGCCCTCAAACTTCAACAGCATAACATGTAGGTTCTTTGTAAATAAGATGAAGAAAACATTTAAAGGTCCCTCAGCATGCTTTTGTTCCAGACAAACACTAACAGGCCTTAACATCTCATGCTGTCTACAGACGAGATGTACAGTAGATAAGAATAATACAAGTGTTACGTGTTACCTGGAGTCTTCTGTTACTTCCTCTATGAACCCTGAATCACATCTTGGACAGATGTACTCCTGGAAAGAATAACAACAAAGACTGAGTCATTCCCTGGAATGCCCTAGAAACCAGGCTCACATATTCGTATGTCTTGAACCTGAAGCCATCCAGTTGACAATGATATAAAGTAGTGAAAAGCAGGAAATTCTCCCAAATTTCTCAAATTAGTAATTACAATAAAATTGCAGTTAAAAGAACAACAAAAATCATCAAGGTTGATATATTTGTTTTACACATGAGAAAAGTTTTGTCTGATGTAATGTCTGGAAAATATTCTTCCATATACACCCAGCCCCCCTTGTGCTGACTGGCTTTGTCAACAAAAGAACACTTTGACAATTTGTCTTTGAGAGGATAATATCAGCCAGATTTGTATGACTGCCTGTGTTTTATGAATGTAACCCAGGAGGTAAAGCTGGTCTGCCAACCACACCTAAAGTGTGCTGTGTTTTAGAACCCGCTGTAACACAATGAGGAAAACACTCCACTGCCACCTGGTACAACTGGATCATATGTTGTCCATTCACCGTAAGCCTGAGTTTCTCACCTGGGGTCATTTACTATACAGACAGAGTTTAGACTGATATATTTGTTTTATAGTGTGTTAATGAAAAAAGTAGGTCAGAAAATTACAGCCTCTCATATTTTATTATATATTTGTATTATATTCTATTTGGAGCTGACTGAGTGCTTTTGAAAACAGAATACATATTAATACCATTTTCAAACTCATATGGCAATTTAATACCTTCTATTTGATTGATTTACAAAACTCTGTGGCTCTGAAACCAGAGTTGCAAACAAAACTGGTTGAAAAACTCTGCCATAAGTAAAAACAGCTCATGTCAATCGTATGTCATTTGCTCAGAGGTTATATCATCTGTTGTATAAAAGGACACATGACTGAGAGATGGTCCATTGGATATACTATAGAAGTGTGAAGTGATAAACTCGGGTGTTGCAGTCAGTTGGCTCAGTGAAGACATGCCACAGGATTGAGTGTGCCTGAGACAAGCAGGCCTGTTTAGAGTCCATGACAGTGCAGGCAGGAATTACCCTCAACCATATCATAAAAATAAAGATTCAGTCTGCAGTCAACAAGATCCTCTGGTGGACTGACTGACAGACACAATGACTGCAAGCCATATGGGCAATGCAATATACACTTGACATACATACAGTTTTTTAGGTATATTTTGTATACCATATTCATATCAATCATTGCAGACTAAATATATAACCTCTGAGGATGTAGGCAGCTATTAATGCTTATTTTCATTTTTGGTTCTGCCAGTCACTTAATTTTTTAATGGATAAATCATTTAGCCAATATAAATAATTTTTTTTTTAAATGTTTATCACAGTCTCCTAAAATACAAGTTGCCGTATCAGATGAAAACCAAAGATATAAGGTTAACTATTGTGCAAGTGTATGAGAACCAGAAAATCCTCACTTGTGAAATGTTTGAAATGGAAAGAAATCTTACATTTAAGCTTAAATAATTAATCACTTATTAAACTTGTAGCTGATTAATTTTCTGACAAGTCAGTAGCCGATTAATCAACTAATCATTTCAGCTCTAGTCAGTACAAGTCAATACAATCATACAGCACCACAAACAACAGCTTCCAAAATGACCACAAAGTTGACTCAATACCTCTCTAAAACAGAGGTGCCTAAAGATTATAACCTACATGAATCTGGGATTTACTGCAGGGCTGTTGTTTTAAGACTAGATTAGTTTTAGCTAGGTGTACCTGACAAACTGGCAAATGAAAGTAAATGTGAAATAGTTTAAAACATCCAGAAATTAATAAAAGTCTGTAGAAATAATAGGTCACGTCAACGTCCAGACATTATATTGGTCTCACTTTTAACTTTAAAACTGAAACTAAACATATCTGTGTTCTTAAAAATTCCCCTACTCCTCCTGTCAAGTGTGTTTTACCAGAAACAACTCCTGAAAATGAAGATAGCCTAATATCATCCAACTAATAATACAGTAAGATGTAAAATTAAATTTACAAAGTAATAACAGAGACCTTTCTCTCAGCTGTTAGTGTTGTTTTGTGCATAACACAACAAGCTGATGTCAAGTGTCGAGTTTTATGGCAAAACTGTCTTAAACATGTAATCTAATTAAACCTGTCGATATTTGCTTTCGATGTCTTATTTTTGACGAAGACATCTGCGAGTGTCACGAGTTTATTTAGTGAGTTAACAACAACAAACGCCGCTAACTGCTAACAGGCTAGCTAAGGTTTAGCTGTAGCAACCAAGCGAAACAAACGGTATTTTGGACAAAGACTGACTTGTCAACTACACGTATTACACAAGAGAGTGTGATAGATAAAGAGAGAAAATCGTCTGCCTTACCGGGAGTTTGGGGTTTACTTCTCCTTTACAACAGTGACAGAAAAATCGATGCGGGGGAACAGCCGCAGCCTCCGCCATCTTCCCCAGACCAGCACACAAACACTGACGTCGGTCCTCCACAAACGGAGGACAGCTGTCCGCCTCCAGCCCGGCATGCACCGCGCCTCCGCCGGGCAAACCCGAGTGAGTGGAGCCGTAGAGCGGAAGTGTTCATGTGTTGACAACGAGAACCCGCATGTGTTCAAGCTGTAGTTTGTGGGATGCTTGAAAACGACGATTGCCTCTGTCCAGAAAGGTTTGTAAAAATATTAGTGAAGCATTAGACGTTTTGGATTACATTATCTTAAATTGTATTAGCCATTAGCTAAAGTGTTTGGCTTGTCTGGTCAGTATCATTTCGTTCATTTCTAAGCGAAGCTAAAAATAATCTAACTGGAATTTTATTCTTTTAAAACAGTCAAACTGTTTGTTGCTGTTTGTTGTGTGTAGACTTCTGTTTATACTGTCACTTATTCTATGACAAGCCCTGTCATTTACATACCTACACTGCGAAGCACAAGTTTCTGAACTATACTTATAAATACATTAAATAAGTTTTAGGCACTAACAGTCAAGTGAGGATGCTTTCAAAAATAATGACATGACCAGAAAACTTCATAAAGAAGTGCTGTAAACAGAAAAAAAACAACCTAAATCAAATCAATATTTATTGTGAGCACCCTTTGCCTTTAAAACAGCACCATTTGTCCTAAGTGCACAGTTTTTCAAGATAGTCAGCAGCTGTGTTTTTGCAAGCATCTTGGAGAACTTGCTGAAGTGCTTCTGTGGATTTAGACTGTCTCAGTGTCTAATATCTCTTCATGTAATCCCAGACGGACTCCATGATGTTGAGGTCAGGGGTCTGTGGAGGCCAGAGCATCTCTTACAGGAGTCCTTGTTCTTCTTGTCTCTTAGGACAATTCTTAATGTCTCTGGTTGTATGTTTGGGCTTGTTGTCATGCTGCAGACTGAATTTTGGACAGATCAGAAGTCTCCCTGGCGCTATTGCATGATGGATAAGAATTTTAACATCTAAAACAGGGCACCAGGCATTTCCCGTCTATAGCAGTTCAATTCGGGTTAGGGGACTCTTAAAATATATGTATTAACAAAAGAAAGGTCAAAATCAAAACAGCAGAGGCCAAGATGATCTATTTTTTTTCATATATGAACATAGTAACCAGTGTTTTTCATATAGCAACAATAGCCCTCCTCGAACATAATAAAATTAAATACATTTCACTTTTAAAAATCTTACCATTCAGTGAGTGACCCTTTAACTGGCACACTCTCTGGTCCTAACAATGCTTTTAATTGGTGCTTTATTAAATTCAGGTGTTCTGGAAAGGTTGACCAGTCAGCCTAAGCCCACACTACATATACTGCATATTAAAAGCACAGCTGTGTTATATTGATTATTGTGTTGATACAGGTGCTGAACATTTGTTTGTAAAACTTGTAGTGAGCATAAACATGAGCCATATAATCGTTTGTGTGTTTCTGTGTGTGTGTGTGTGTGTGTGTGTGTGTGTGTGTGTGTTGTGTGTGTGTGTGTGTGTATGTATGTGTGTGTGTGTGTGTGTGTGTGTGTGTGTGCAGATGACTGCCCAGGAAGTGCGTCTGTGCGGTCTGCTGCTGCGGGAGCACTTTGGAGAAGTGGTTGCAAAATTGGGAACACACCTGCTCAGAAGTGGAGCACAGAATTTAAGAACAATTATTCATGAGACTGGCATCTCTCTGGACCTGGTACCGCTCCTATTTTTACTGTCTCTTATGTTTTTACCATCCCCACGTCAGACCATGGAAACATTATTATGCTTTATATATTTAGTATTATATAAATTGTTTAGCAGTTCACCCTTCGAGGTGACGTTGGCGGTTGATCGATCCATGCTGGATGTAATATCAGTGTGTTTACATGCACTGTAGTTACCTGATTATTCTGCAGCAGTAGTGCAATAGTTGTTTTTTTTGCATCATTTGTTTAAATGCAAAATCTTTTTACCTGACAGTCAGTTACTGCTCCAGAAACCTGATTACAAGGTCATAACCTTAGCTAAGGTCAGTCTTTTATTACAGGAAAATCTGATCACCGACAACACTGATGTTTTAATGGGATTCTTGAAGCAATACGAGTAGATCAATACATGCTAATACATTACGTCCAATATGCAAATACATTTTCTGTTTTAATTTGATAAGTGAATTGTTTGTGTGCTTGTAAAGAGAGTCATTCGTTCTGTCTCAATGCAGGTAAAGAAGTCTCTGTGTGTGCTTGTGCAGCATGGGACCTGTGTGTTCAGCGCAGGTCGTAAAGGACCTGGGAGTCCCACAGAGTATCAGACCAGCTGTGATCGAATACTGAGAATTCTGCGTTACCCACGCTACATCTACACGGCCAAGACACTGTACGGTGACACCGGAGAGCTAATCATAGAGGAGTTACTACAGAGAGGTCACATGACCATGAGCAGCACTGTTAAGACGGTCGCCGACCGCCTCACGCAGAACATGGAGGGTCTGTATCTTGATGTCTGATGACAGTGAATGGAATGTTTTGAAACCTGAATTTGGTTAATGACTCATGGTATCCATGAGTCCAAATTTGGTCAATAGGGTGGAAAGCCTTGGTGGAAACAAGGCAGAACAAGCAAATGGCAGCCACTGTGGATGACTGCATTAGGCCACGACACCTGTCAATCAACAAAACAACTCCCCAAAAATATAGTTCTTTTTAAATCTTAGAATCTAGGTCCTCCAAATCACCACCATATGAGAGGGGATTTTGAATATTGAAACTTAAAGATATAGATAAATTGATAGATACTTTATTTATCCCCTAGGGGTGATTCATGTAAAATTTAAAAGCTGAAACAAAATTTAGTTGCATTTTTCCCATGACTTCTTTAGAGTTGGAGTTTCTTTAGAGCAACTTGTGGCCTTGCGAGCAACTGTCGATTAAGGCAATGATTCAATGTTTGGATTTGTGCTGGATGTAATGATGGAAAGTCACTGTTTGCAAGGTCCCAGCGGTGTTCTCCTTGTATTTCCTGTTGTTGTAGAGGGGCGCAGCATGGATTACAGTGAGGTGTCTTCTGCCTTCTCCAAACTGGTGGAGACTCATTTTCTTCAGCGCTGTCCTCCGCAAGCGGGACCTGGAACAAAGGAGAGCTCCACTCCAGCCACCCCTGCTACCCCAGCTGCCCCATCTACCCCCGCTACCCCTGTTAGCAACACCCAGCCCACACCAGAGAGCTTCCCCGACTGCTACAAGGTGCCACACATGACACTCATCGGGCGAGGCAAACGCCTACTCTCCAGTGAAGATGGAGAGGACCAAAGGAATGCAAAGAAGGCTAAGTTAGATTTAGAGGTGAATCTCTTTCCCCTCTCCTTTATCTTACATGTTGTATATCTCTTTCTCTGTCTCCTTCATATTCTCTCTGGCTCTCTTTTGTTCAGACACATGGTGATGAGGGGATTTACTGGCAGGTGAATTTTGAGAGGTTCCATCTCCACTTCAGAGACCAGGCCATCATCAGCGCTGTAGCCAACAAACTGGACCAGGTCAGGTTTACACACGGAGGCTTGAAACTAATTTTTAAGAACAACTCTAAAAAAAAAAAAATTAAAAAAAACCGTGGGCTCCAGGGCTTTTACCCCTTTTTAGTGATCTAGCCACAGCTTCAAGTTCCACTGTTCTGATTGGTCATTACAGGTCCCTTTCCACATTTTGATCAAGAGTAGGAATGTTGAGTTTATTAAAAAGAGTATTAAAATCTGTTAAAGTAGAATTGAGTTCAGAGGAATGTAGTGAAGTATAAAATTCCGTCTTGTTGATTTCTAATGGCTCTGACGGGACACTTGAAATAGTCTTAATTTGCAGAATTAATTGAGACGACGACATTTGATGCTACTGATGTACCAATAATTTGCTTGTTCCATCTCCCTGTTCTTTAAATTTGGACAGAGAATTACGTAAAAGCTCGGTAGTGTATTGTATCTTTATATATCTCTGGAGATTTAGAGATTGCATAAGGAGAATCTAAACGAGACATATGTTGTGCTAGCCGAACAAGTTTTTCTTTCCTAAGAGATTATCTCACCCCTGATGAACGCCTTCGTGGTTTCCCACAGTAAGGAAGCTGTAACATCTGGAGTATTGTTAACTTTTAAAAACATTCCCAGAAACAGGCATGGTCTGATAAAACAATTGGATCTTATTTACAACCAGAAAACAGATGCAAGCAGTCTGTCACCAAAAAGAAACCAATGTGTGTGAAAGTGTAGTGGACTTGGGGAAAAAATAGTATTCCTTTTTAGAAGGATAAACGAACTGCCAGGGTTCAACAACATTAAACTCCTCCATATAAGTTTGAATTATTTTAGCAGATCTGGACTGAGCGCTTGGGACAGAGGGAGATCGATCCAAGTAAGGATTCAACCAGCAGTTAAAATCTCCACCCAAGAGTAACTGGTGTGAAGATTAATTCGGTAACATTGGAAAAAACCTCATCATCCCAGTTGGGAGCATATACATGAGCCAGGATTACATTAATTTCATAAATCGATCGAGCAGTAATAATAACTCTACCAGTAGAATCAGAGACAGTTTTAGCATGGACGAGAAGGGATCGATTTATATGTAAAACAATAGCAACCCCTCCTGATCTGCTGGAAGAGGCAGAGAAATATACTTTACCTGTCCAATCCAACCTCGCCTCAACCTGCAACTACCTATATTTCTCAAGTGGGTTTCTTGTAAATAAATTATATGAGCACCAAGACGCCGTAAATAATGTAAAAGCTTGCTGCGTTTTATCGGGTCGATCAGGCCTTTGCAAGTCAGAGTGGTGAATTTAATTCGATGAGGTATATATTCTGGAAGGAAGAACAGATGCTTCAACCATCAGTTTAGTCTTGAGGAAGTGGAGAAAATGTCTTGGTCAAGCTGCAGTACATCTAAACACCGAGCATGGCTCTTTTCCACACGCGGTTAAATTGGTATTGTGATTGTTTGTGATTGCGATGATTTATCATCTTTCTAAATCTTTTCCCTTTTACAACTCAGACTAGCAGTGAGATAGTGAGGACTATGCTGAGGATGAGTGAGGTGACGACTTCGCCCACAGCCACCTGCACAAAGCCCCTCTCGGCCAATGAGATCTTTCGCTCGCTCCCGAGCAGCTACAACATCCCCAGGCCCATTTTAGACCAGTACCTCACTCTGCTGGTGGATGACCCGGTATGACCTCCGCAAGGCACGTTACATTTGTGTTCTTCATTTTTATCCACAAGAATCTTTTATTTAGATCCACTTGTTCTTTTTTCTTTTTTTCTCTTTTTTATTTGTAGATGGAGTTTGTGGGGAAGGCTGGTGAGAGCGGAGGAGGGATGTATGTTGTCAGTATCCTTTTTTATTTAAGCATATTTCATGAGTTGCCACACTGGTTTGTACCATTGAATTCATGAAACACAAGGTGTGGGTGCTTTTCTTAACTCATCTCTCAGATCTGCACAGAGCACTGGCCAATCTGGCGCGGGCCACACTTGAGTCTGTCGTACAGGAGAGGTAGGTCTGTGTGTGTGTCTGTGTGTCTGTGTGTGTGTGTGTGTGTGTGTGTGTGTGTGTGTTGGTCTGTGTGTGTGTGTGTTTGAGGTTTTAAATTATTCTGTCATCAATAACTCATTCGTTTATTCACTTTTAATCTGTCATCAGATTTGGCTCCCGGTCAGCACGCATTTTCCGTCTGTTGCTAAGGAAACGTCACCTGGAGCAGAAACAGGTGGAGGATTTTGCCATGATTCCAGCCAAGGAGGCTAAAGACATGCTCTACACGCTGCTTTCACAGAACCTGGTCCAGCTACAGGTATGTGCTTGACATGCTAAGATGCTTTCGCTGTTCCTTTCTTTTCATTCAGTTGTTGCTACCAAGCTGTTACCCAACTCAGTCTCTGATTCAGCAGTTTGATATCAGAAAGGATGATGGGTTGTGGATTGTTTCCAAAGCATACAGTAGGTTTTGGATTGATGAATGCGTTTTCCCTTCATTCCCACAAGAACTTGAACACACCATGGAAAAGCTGCCAAAACTATCCTCATTCTTAACTGCTACCACACATGATTTGTTACTTTGGTAAAAAATAAGGGGACATACTGAGCGCTGTGATGGCTTTAAATATACGAGGCATCTCTTCAAGTCAATTTTCGTAGTGTATTAACATGAGTGGCTGCCTGGAAGGAAGTAATCCAAAAAATATGTGATCCAAAAACCTACTTTGAAAATTATTTGGCACACATGTTTAAGATGCACTAAATGAATGAGATATTTTAAAACCACACTGTAGCCTAATCTTTCATTGCTGGTTGTTCTGTGAACAATGATGCAGGGAGACTTTAATAGAAGTGGCCATCTGTCTATTTCACTGACTGACTGACATTTGGAACTGACACACTAAGATGATTTGAGTCATCAAATTAAAGGCAGCAGCCACTGCTTATTTAATCTTCCTACACATCATCTCTGAATAACTGTTATATATACTTTTTTTTATTCTTCAGGAAGTCCCAAAGACTCCTGACTTTGCTCCCTCTCGTACCTTTTATCTTTACACCGTCAACCAACTCCCAACTGCAAGAATGCTGCTGCAGAACTGCTACAAGGTAAAACAATGAACATAAGTTATTCTCTTCAGTTCACACAAGCTTCTGCCTTCAATGATTTCTTGTCGGTGGTGTACATTTATCTCTGTGCAGACCGTGGCCAACCTCATAGAGAGACGCCTGTTCGAGTCCAGAGAGAGCAAGTGAGTGTCTCGTTATATCCTCATGTTTTCTGTGTCTCACTGCCTTTGCCAGCCTGATAATTTAACGTGAGCGGTTTTAAAAAGTTGTACGGCTCACACACCGTGCCACTTATTTTTGGTTTCATGTTTGATTGACAGGCGTCTGCTGGAGAAATCCCAGCGAATCGAGGCCATCCTGGCATCTCTGCAGGCCAGCGGGGCCGAGCCGGAACAGCTGACCGAGGTTGAGGAGATGATCACTGCTTCTGAAAAGCAACAGCTGGAGTCTTTACGGGTCCATATCAATAAGTAGGAGCACAAAACAAAACTACAATTCTCTTTTACACAGATGTCTGTCACCTCCGTGATCTGGCAGTGTGACCATTTGCACTATTTTCTTCACTATTTTTTAAATTTTTTTTCTTCCAGGTTAGATTCAGCAGAGAACCAGGTAGATGAAACCATCTTTCTTCTAGAGTCCTACGTCAACTCCACTGCCACATCCACAGGTTGAATCGGATTTATGAGCATTGCAACTCACCCATCTTACTCAAGAAGATTTTGCCCTTACTTTTTGTGTATGAATGCTGTCAAATGCGACTGCTTTAAAGTTTATAGCTAGAAATTTTCAGTTTGGAATAAAGTGCTTGTTTTTACTGCTTGCATCATCAAATGAAAAAACTGAGAACATGAATACTTTTCAACACTTTTAATTTCATTACAGAACAAACACAAAACTGAATGACAAAAATAGGACAAAGTGATTGCTTGAAATGTAAAACCATGAAGATTTCTGTATATTAAATAGAAGTATTGTGGTTTAATACACTTTGGTTTTCCTTAGAAATTAGAAAAAGATTATTTACACAAGTGCTCCCAACCCTGGAAATAGTGGGTAGTGCATTTCTGTTTGACCCTCGTGATGCTTTCTTTGGTCCTGAAGGTCCCTGTTGCATCTGTGTCGCGAGTCCAGTCCCAGGACTATCTGTGTGCCTGGTGGGAAGTGGACTCGGCTCATGTGGTAGTTGTCATAGTAAATGACTGTTGTCGTGGCAGCAAATGTTGGGCTCAGTCCTCATGGTTTTCATCCTCTCCTCTGTGTTTGCGTGTGAAGAACCCCAGCTGATGGGAAGTGAGATAAAGATTGATATTCTGTCCAAGGCACATCCTGGTATTTTCTTTCTTACGTAGATTTGGATAATGCTTCAGATTACAGCCAATACCAATGAAATGTTTTCTAGGTATCTGCCAGTAGGTGCAAGGGTAGAAGTACAGGGAATAAGGGGGTAACAAATTTGTATTTAGGTGGGACCTGTATAAATGTAGTACTTTTTAAATTGCTTGTTTGTTTGTTAGTATTTGTATTTGACTTCATACTTGTATTTGTATTTGACTTCATACTTGTTCATGATGTGAAGATATAACAAATATAAAAGCTGGTCTAGGTTCTACATCAGTGCTGTTCATCAGATGGATCTTAAAGTTCACCCTTTTGCCCCGGATTGGTATGGAAGAAGTTTGTTATTGACCCCCCCCCTCCAAATAAACTATATAACACTGTAATTTGCTGGGATCTAAAGATATACATAAATTTGAAGTGAAATGTAACATATACCTTCCACAGTGCGAAAATGATGAGGGCCAGTAGCAGTAAACCTCCAATGATGCTGCCGATCAGAATCCAGAGCGAGATGGGAATAGCTCGGCCCTTTAGCACTTCCAGTACAGTCTAGAGGAAAACACAGGAAAGGAGAGTTAAGAGAAAGTACATTGTATTCTCATTGTGCCACTCAAAAAACCAGTGTAGCCGTCTCACCTCCCTCCAGACTGTTCCTGTGTCCAGAGTGATGAGGTTAGTCTCCTGAGCTGTGAGGCGATAGGCACCTATTATCCTCACTGACTTATATTTGGCCTACAGAAAGAGACATGGTGGTGATGACCAATGTTTGTATCACAGGGCAGAAAGATTGGTGCGTGCGTGCGTGCGTGTGTGTGTGAGTGAGAATCTCACTTTTCTGAAAAAGTCATCATGGACTCTGCGGCTGACGCGAATGACAGCAGCCTGCCCTCTCAGAAGTTGCTGGACTTCACACACGACCTCTGTGCACCACGACCTGCTACAATTCTAGACATGTAGATATAAATACACGCACATATTAACATGTATGCTGGTGCTGCACACTGCTCAGTAGCTGCTGTGCTGCCCGGGGCCTCACCAGTATGTCATTCTGCATCATGTCTTCAGGATGAAGGGGTCGTACGTCTCTCTGTCTGGCCTTCAGCTGGGCCAGATCACTCAGCACGCTGCAGTTCACTCCTGTAGCCTATGGGACAATTTAAATTAGTCAGATATGATGGAAAAGAGAGATACAGACATTCAGGCAGAAGAAGTACTCACGTTGTATGAGAAGACATCAGTGATAGTCATGAAGACACTGTCTCCTGCAGCCACAGAGGGCAGATGCAGCCTCAACTCCAAATTACTCACAGCGTAACAGCCGAGGTTCTGCAGCTACAAATGTAAACAAATAATGCTCTGATTTTGCCCCATCTTTTTTTAATGGAAGTTTCACAAAACTTTTTTTTTTTTTTTTTAAATGAGCATGTGAGACATACCCTGAGGTGCGTGTAGAACTCTGGTCCAATTGCCTCTGACACTGTTCGAGTGGGATGAACCTCATATCGGTTCAAATTAGAGTCACTGCACAGAAAAACGGGAAAAAACAGAACATAAACACTCATATGCAGAAAAACAAGGAGAAACTAAAATATCTTTACGCTGTGCACACATACCTGCTGACAAAGAGGTCTGGTTCATACTGAACAAAACTCTGCAGCTGAACACTGTTGTCCCCCAGAGTATCCTCTCTCTCCACGCTGTCACTGTAAAAGAACCAGATGGTTACACAAACTGTGGTTCCTTTCAAAGAAAAGAAAACATTATCAGTGTGTTCTTGTGGAATCAAAATCACAAATGAAACGTTTATTGGAGTCTTCAGTATCTCTAAAATGTGTGCATGGTGGAGTACGCAGAACATGCTGCTTTAGTGATCTACCTGGCAGCATTGAGCTTCATCTGGACTCGATTGTGCAAAGATGTGCAACTGAACTCAAATTCCAACATGAAGTTGACCTGCGAACACAGAGGAGAAGAGGCGGCTGATGTGACACATTACAGCTGGAGGACGTGGAGTATGAGTGGGCCGAGTCGAGAGTGATGGAGCCTTTTCCTTGGCATGGACGTACCTTTGACTGGGAGCGAAATACTGGATAGCTGACATTACACGAGTGGCTGTTAGCACCAAGCGCTGTGCACTCAATCTTAAAGTGGGCATCCTCCTACGATAAAAGAGAGATGAAGAAGGAGAAGTTATGTTAGGTAGCGCATGTGGATGCATGTGTATGGTTAGTAACACGTGGTGCTGCATGTGTTTAGCGGTATACGACTGTTGTCTACCCGAATGCTGAGGCTGGAGAAGTGCAGGTTGCGTGAATAGTGCAGCGTCAGGCTGGTGTTGTAGGCGTTTTCCAGTCTGTTCTGGAGCTGTACCTCCACCGCCAGACGCCTACGAGGGCTGCGAATCACATAAGGCTTCTGTCTGTGGAGACAACACAATGAAAACTCACTGAAACCCCAACAGCTGAGAAGATGCAGCGAAGAGAGGAATGTCTCAAATCTGTACCTCGTCCCAGAGATGTCCATATGAGCCTGCAGCACCAGGTCTGTGGTGCACACGTCATCCTCACCACAGTCTTTAAAGAACGGGATCTAGAGAGGTACAAGGTCGAAGAACGGCATGTTTAATGGAGAAAAGAGGAAGGAAATGTCATCCAATAAGAAATCTTGTAAAGGTAACAGTCAATATTATGCCACTCACAGATTTCTTGACAGTGGTTGGCCAGCCTTCATCCAACACCGGACCGCTCTCAGTGTTGTTGATCTTAAACCGCAGCGAGAAGCTGATCGGACGGATGTAATCTGCTGTGTCCTACATCAAAGATAGAAATAAATAAAGTGTCACTCTGTCTGTCCTGATGCATGTGTATAGAGGCTGGAAGGTGTTTTTGAATGTGGCTGGTGTGTGTACAGACGCTCACATAGACATGGAAAGGCAGTTTGTAGCAGAGAGTTTGTCCTGTGTGAACTCGGACTGCCAGCTGAGTCTGTCTGTGGGAGCTGTCATCAAACAGGGCCCGGGCAGACAACTTCCTGTCATCCAACATCGCTGACACCCACAGATCTGAGGAGAGAGCCAGTAATTGAGACAGATGGTGAGTGTAGGAAATTTTACATTTTTAATAATAATTTGAGTGCCTGGCCAATTTACAACACTTATATTTCTCGTTATAAGGATCCGAGACTATAAGCCTGTGAATTTGGGGTTTATGGAAAATACCAAAGCTGTTGCTATGTGGTCCAGGGGAGCGAGAGACAGCAGTGAAGCAGGCAGTGGCATTCAGACAGGCTGATTCTCTGCCACCCCTCTGGCAGGTCTTCTGAATGACGTTGATGGAGTGCGGCTGGAAGGACAGACTCACATTGATCTGGACTATGCTTCGAGAGCTGCGGACAGGAGGGACAGTCATTGAAAAAAAAAAACAATAAAAGTGTTCGCTAGAAGAAATTTTTTTTTAGCAAGTAGATTATTTGAATTTACATAGTCAATCCAATATTGTTCTTTTGTATTGTTTATTATTCTTAATGAGGAAGCTTTCTGGCTGTAGGTGATGCATTTAATGTATTGCCTAGATTCATTATATCCCAGTGCTTGCAGCTATAAAATAAAATCTGCACTGGCAATGACTTTCCCTTTTGCTCGTCTGTGTCGACCCACCTGAGCAGCACGGCACTGCCCTGCGCTCCCACTGCCAAGTCTATTAGCTCATCTCCATCCAAGTCCAACCGAGCACTCACACTGCGGCCAAAATACTGCAGGGAGGGAGAAATCGATGACCCTGGAATACGCTGTGAGGATGGGAGAGGCAGAGCCAAAAACAAAAGTTAGTTGATAGTTGATTTCTGAAATGTCCCGGCGAGCTTGTAGTTGTAGGTAAATGGCAAGTACCTGCTTATAATTGTGGTTGATGTAAATACCGTCTCCATGGTAGACATAGATGGCCCCCCTGTGTTCGTCCTCCAACGGGGCTCCCACCAGCAGGTCAGTGAAGTTGTCATGGTTGAGGTCAGGAGTGGCTGCCAGTGCATAACCAAACCTGGCATCCTGGGACTTTTCCTCTGACTTCAGAGTACCATTTAACACAAACACCTCTTCCTGAAAGATAAGAAAGAGGAGGGAGGAGTTGGAGGTAACTTGTTATGGAAACCTCCCAAGAATTTGATAAACGTTGTGTGTTCTCATAATGACTGTGTAATCATCCCCATGGAGAGGAGTGATTGGCGTCACTGCTGTCTTACCCCACTGAGGGTGTAGATGTAGACTCTACCAGCCTCCTTGTTTCCTGAGCCGAGGTACATTGGAGCAGCAACCAGAAGGACATCAGTGATGCCATCCTGGTCGATATCCAGCCCGCACACCTCACTGCCATAGTAGGATCCAATCTACAGACAGAGACATGTTATTACAGCTTACTGCCAGTAGATGGAGTCCTTGCTTTAACCTCTGACAAATGAGATTCCCGCTGTTTTCTGCTCAAATAAATGAACAAATGAAAGTGACTGAAAGGAATGAAGAGAGACCCGAGCAGAGTGCGTTACCTGTTCTCCATTGAGGGCCTGTACAATGTTGACATCGCCTTCATTACTGAGTTCAAACAGGATGACTTTGCCTTTGTGTTTGAAGCGGGGAGCCCCAGCTACATACAGTCTCCTCCAGTCACCAACTATCACAGATGACACCGTGTAGCCTGAAAACATGTTTACACACACGTCATTTACACACTGCTGCTCAAATTTTGGCCTTCAGTAAAGAGTTGCAGAATCATACCTGATGTTTATGTGTCGTTTAACCCACTTACTACAAAGTGCACGTAAAATAACGCTCAGATAATTAATGTGTCACATCTTGTTTTCATTTTCTGTCAATGTTTACATTTATATGTTCATGCGGTCTAAAGCTTGGTCTTGAAAATCCCACTGGGGCGGTGTGTTTAGGTGCGCGTGGAAAGCTCCGTCATTTGTGATTTGCGAGTGGGCTGGAGAACAGGAGTGCATTCACAGGTTGTGTTTTCAGAAAGTTACGTTGAAAGAACAACAATAAGTAAACAAGGATGTTTTGAAAAGTATCACATGTATTTTGGAGCTTATTGGAAAGAAAGAAGTTTCTGTTTTGGAAACAGTTAAAGCTAGTTCACTGGAGCACCAGACACGCAGGAGCCACAGAAAGCCGCAGGTTCACTGTTCGGCAGTTATTTTGCGATAACTTGATTAACTGCAAATTTGGACAATGAGTCAAAATTTAGTTTTACTGTTGGTGATATTTTAGCTGATATCAGGCGTACATAGTACATTTTCTTAAATATGTTTTCATTCAGTCAAATTATGTCCAAACTAATTTGTGGGCAATTAAGGAGTATTGTGTCTGAATTGGGGCCCACGGCTCATTTTTACACTTCGAGATTAGCCTGGTGCCAAACCTCTGAATCACCACCCACATCTCTGATTGGTCCAGTGATGTATATAGGGTGAATAGAGATGAAAAAGAATAGAATACAAAATTAGAATAGCGGAATATAAATAATATAATATTAACAGCTAAAGGAAATAATAAAATGAAGTGAAATAAGATGGCAACTCAATCTGATTATCAGGCTACTGTGAGGTTAATCCAGCCAGTCTCTCATGTTGGAGCTTCCCAACAACACATAAATGCACCACTGTAAAGGACAGACTCCTCAAGTCACTCCACAGAAAATCTGTGATAGTAAAGCATCAACACATGACAAACATCAGTAATGATCCTTTGAGTACTATGTTGGGTGCATGACATGTTGGTACCTAAATAAGCAGCATGATTTTTGAGCTCCAGTGGAAACTCGCTCTCAAAAGCCTCTCTGGGCGGCATGATGCGTCCATTGGTCCCCTCCTTCAGCACTCCACCATCCCAATCATAGGCACCAACCATCCCAAACAGAATGCCATCCTGAAGAACAGAGCAGCGCATAGCTGAGAAACACAGGCAAAATGCTTTCACTTCACACACAGATGAAAAACTACAGGTTGGACTTACATCCAGCATGTGTGTGGAGAAGCCGATCTGAGACATCTCCATGTGGAAGGAGCTCTCATTGTAGCCCAGTGTGCCTGTAGGTGGACGGAGACAACAAGTCAGCGCTCTCCGTCGTCATGTAGTTCTTTACACATACCCTCCCTTCCTTCCTCTCACTCTCAGCATCTAGATGGCATCATTATCACCCTCACCCTGAAGACCACAGGTGGCAGACGTGCCTCGCCCTTTCCTTTCCTCCTGTCCTTTCCTCTCTAATTTCCTTAAACATTCACAGGGGTGGCATCACCTTTCATCAGCCTTGCTCTCATGTTCCCGCAACTACAGTGATAGCTGTACACTCCCTCTACCTTCTTTTCCTTTTCTTGCTTTTTCGGCAGGACCGCTGTTTATTTTTTCACATTTTTCCCTCTCTTCCATTTTCTGCACTGATCCCTCTGCACTTCTGACTCACATTCCTGTGCTTCCATTTCTTCTCCTTTC
This sequence comes from Seriola aureovittata, assembly GCF_021018895.1. NCBI lineage: Eukaryota > Metazoa > Chordata > Actinopteri > Carangiformes > Carangidae > Seriola > Seriola aureovittata. The sequence continues at coordinate 12,416,524 of NC_079370.1, read as the reverse complement.
TCAGACATTACCTCCAGGTTTTGTTTCCTCTATAATGATCAATCTGATTGAACCAATAGTGTTATTGGGAAAACTATGGGTTCAAACACATTTTAAACCCAGAGTTTATTTGCTTTAATTGTCATACACTGTAAATAAAGTTACTTATTACTAAAAAGTAACTTAGGTACATTTTGCCACCATATCATTTTGTATATATAAATCCAATATTTTACAGATTAGTTGCATGACAAACCAAAGCTGTTAATTAAAGCTGTTATTCTTTTCTGGTTGACATAAATAAATCTGTACTTTAATGAAGAGAATGTGTGGTTGAAGTGGATCATCTAAATAATAGTCAGCATTTGGATTTGGTCATTTCCTGGCATTGATACATCTTAGAATGACTTACATAATGAAAAGTGTCACTGTCCCAGCTATATACATTATACAGTAAATATCTGTATTTTTATGCTTTTGCTTGTGACAAACAAATAAAACAGTACATATGCCATCAAGTGACAAAACTATATATGAATTTTGATGGGTCATTTTCAAATAAAACCTTCTGCAACACCAGTGATCTTCGGTGCTAATCGTTAACAAACTGTTACACTGCTGCTTTCTTTCTTTCTTTTGTTTTTGTTTTGTTTTTGTGCATCTTTCGTTCACCCCCTGACTCCTTCCCTGTTTCACACACCTTCCAGAGTGAAGATGCGGTCTCCCAGGGCATCCACAATGTCATTGAGCGCGGCTTCATCAGTCACGTTGAAAAAGTATTTGTCATCAGGGTTGCTGGCGATATACTTGATCTCATTAATGAACGTCCCAGGGTCCTGCTGACGACGAATGTAATGACCCAGAACCTGGAGCCCAGCGTGGGAAAAAAAGAGAGAGAAAATGTCTGTGAGAGCACACTCAAAAAAACTGTGAATGAATAAGCAGATAACACAGGTTCAATAAAACATTGAGGGATTTGTGCTGGAAGCAGAGAAAGGTAGTGAATGTGAGAAAAACAGAGCCTAAACAGATACTTTGGCATGTATTACAGCAATTGCTTCTCCACCTTGAAGAGAGAAAGAGAGATATCACAGAGTCTGGAGTTTGAGGGAAGACAAGAGAGGGCCAACACCACCCCCTAATCTCTGAAGTATAGCACACAAGTAACCTGGAGCTGCAGGATTTAACTCTCCAACATGAAAATAAACATACTTCATAGCTGTGTCACTGCCTGTGTAATTTACCAGTAATTAAGCAATACCTAAAGGCAACAAACTGACTACAAAACATAAGACAGAAGGAAACGGCAGCCACCAGGGATTTGTAAATGAGGTGCACAGGCCTGGCGGAGAGGTGAAGAGATGACTGATGCACAAGATATATTGTAGCAGCAGTGGCCTATGGCTTGACGCCTGAAGTACAAATGAGAAAATTCCATAAGAGAAACCAAACCCAAGAATCTCCCCCTGTGACTCCAGCTGCCAAGCAAACTAAGGAAATCCTCTGTTTTCAAAGGGTAGGGGACGGAGAGGGGTGTAGTGTGTAACGCGAAGAGAGTCGACTTATAAATATGTACATTAAGATCTTATAGAGGCAAAACTTCCACTCAGGCCTCCAACCGCTGCCGGCTTTTACACAGTCATTAACACACAGAAAAATAAAGAAGAAACAGAAAAGTTAAAATGCAAAACAGATTTCCAGATTTTAACTATATTTTTTATATTTTAATTATATTTAAATAGTTTTTTAAAAAGAAGTTACAATACATACTACACAGTTCTACATGAACTGCTCCCACACAAACACACATTTCTAGCCCCTGACCTGCACTGATGTATAAAACAGTTTGCATTGCCTGTGCTCTTTTGAAAACTCAGCCCTCCCTTGTGAGCCATTTTCACTACACACACACACACACACACGCACGCACACACACACACACGCACGCACACACACACACGCACACACGCACGCACACACACACGCACGCACACACACACACACACACACACACACGCACGCACGCACGCACACACACACACACGCACACACACACACACACACACACGCACACACACAGGGGCAGCAGCACAGAGAGCAACATCAAAACATGGCTGCTGTTACAAGCACCACTTACCTGTCATCACTTTGACTTTTTGGGCAAACACTTGAACACAAAAAGCAGCTCATTCTCTGTTGTTTTCGTCATCCATTTTTGTTTGTTTCTTTTATCATTCAAGGCTGCGTGTGCAATTACCTTCAGTTTCTGCCTCTGGCTGTCTGTTTCTTCATCTCAAACCAAACTTCTGTTGACCTAACACATGTCAGATAGTTCAAGTAGTTATACCCAAACCCACAGTGATATGACCATAACAGCGTGTTTTAACACAGTTAACCTTTAGTCTCTTCCTGTTTCCCCCCTTTAAAACTGTCCACTGTGAGATCTGTGGGTTCTCCAGAGTAGTACGGACAGTATTAATGGCTCTTGAATCATTCATGCCCCCCTCAGGACGAATTGTAATAACTTTGGTGATCCTCTGACTTTTCAAGGGAGCGCCACCGTCAGGTTAAAATTTCCCTTCATCTAATACTTTGGTTTGTAACCACATACCCGCAAAACTACTGGCACTAATTCCCATCAGCCTCAGCTACACTTTGTGTTTCATACTCAAATGTTAGCATGCTAACACTCTAAAGATGGGGTGGTCTTATACCTATTTACGATCAGCATGTTATTGTGAGCATGTTAGCATTAAGCTCAAAGCACTTCTGTCAAGCATAGGCTGTACACTCTTACTTTGAGCACTACAAACAACTTCTTCATCTCTGTTGTATTAGCGTGGCAGCAGAAATCTCAGAGAAGGACATCTCCAAACCAGGGCAAATAAAGCCAAAACAATCTGCATGGTTTGAAACCACTAAAACTAAGTGTGAGCTGTCTTTAAATTTGGCTGAACCAATGCTTAAGACACAGAGCGCATTTAATTTCCCAAGATGTATTCCTTTAGTGAGGCAAAAAACAAAAAACAAAAAACAAAACATGGGGGCGCCCCGGTGGCTCAACTGGCAGCGCATACCACTTAGGCTCAGTCCTTACCGCAGTGGCCATGGGTTCAAGTCCGACCCATGGCCCTTTGTTGTATGTCATCCCCTCTCTCTCCCCAACTGTCACTCTCTCACTGTCCCTATCCGCAAAAACTGCCCAAAACAAAACATGGTCTATAACAATATGGTAAATACAAACCTTTCATTTTCTATGCTAAATCGTCCAGATAGATTCCCAGCACACAAACTTTATAATGATTCCAACATCAGCACAAACACAGACTTGTAACTGAGCTTCTCCATCCATCGGTCACTTGGTTTATCTGATCTACGCCATCTACACACATTTCTATGGTGGCACTTTTTTGGCACCCTCTCAATGGTGGCTCATGTTCTCCTCTTCTGTGGTTCCAGTGGAGTCTGAAGGTTCCCCAGTTTCTCTTGTGGGATAGGGAGGGGTCTGCGAGCGGTCCTGCCACTAGAGTCTGTCTGCTCCTCTGAGTCTGAAACCATACAACCGCTCAGTGCGTTTCTGTGTGTAGAGGGGGTCGGGTGGGGCTGGAAAGGAAGAATTTTTGTTCCCACTTGGCTATTTCAGTAGACCCAAGGGGTTCATTTGGTAATTTGGAGATGTTATTTTTGTGGGAGTGGTGGTGGTATTGTGCAGTTGCCTGAGGGTGTAGAGTATATGGTCAGCGTACCTCTTTCAGACAATGTGCTGGAATGTCAGGGATGAATATTTTAAGCATCAGGAGAAAGAAGAACCCAGAAATTATGATATTTCAGCTCCTCAAAGACAATGACCCATTGAGACACGATGAGATGTACTCACAGCAATGGCGTATCTCGTAATGTTTCTGTTCTCGCACTCCGCCAGAGCGTCTGGTAGCTCCTCCCCATCGTGTGACTCTCCATCTGTGACTACGATCATCACCTTGGTGGCGCCCTCCCTCGCTCCACGCTCAGCGCTGAACGCCTCTGTGCTACAAAGACAGAGAGAAAGTGAGACAAACAGATATATCAAAAGATGTTATTCAGTCATGCCAATTATGAAATCCTGGCTGAACTCAATTTGATTTGAGACAGAGAGCATGAGAGGAAAAGAGAAGAAAAGTATAAAGTTAAAGGATTGAAAGGGTCAAAGGGAGTAAGAGGACACCAGGGAGTATCCAGTCAGTTTTCAAAAATCTCAAATAAACGTCCTCCATAAGATAACATACAATTTCAAGTGCTTCTCTGAGAAAATGAATAGCTAGTAAAACAGTGAGACATTGGATTTGAGTCGCTTCCCATCAAGTATAAATGGTTCAAAACACAACTGGGCCTTTCCAAGACTATATTAGTCATGCTTGACACACATACATTAGCTGCCAGTTGACTCGAATTGGTCACTGCAATGTGCATGTGTCACTGCATCTGTGACCGCATCTGTGCATTCCCATCCGGTTGTGCCATGATAGAGAGGAAACCTTAATGACAAACACACACCAACAGACCCAGGCCGCACCCTGTTTGTCTGCAGGAAACCTGTTCTCAGCAGGACCTGCTTCAAGTGTTGAATAGGGTTGGTAAGCCTCAGACCAACACACACACACACACACACACACACACACACACACACACACACACACACACACACACACACACACACACACACGCACACAGGGGAGAGTAGTCACTGCTAGTGAACTCAGTCATTTTCAGGCCTAACTCCAGCCCTTGCCTAAATATAACATTGTGGTCAGCCGCAAGAAACTCAGAGTTAAAAACAACTGTTTCCCCTATGCAGTCTACAAATTACATAGGGTGCAGAAAAGGAGAGGACAGGAGAAAACAGAAGAGAGGAGTCAAAGTAAAAGAAAGGAGAGGAAAAATAGATGACTAAAAGAATGGGGAAGATGATAAAAGAAGGAGGGAGACTGTAATCGTTGACAGAATGAAAAGATAGCTAGAGAGAAGGGAGATGAGCAAAACAAAAAAATACAAATAAAGGTAACTGAAAAGAATAAAATGGGCCTGTGAAACTATTTTAAAAGAACTGAAAAAATGATAAAAGACAGTAAAATGGAGCCAAACTGTAAAACTATTAAGTGCAAATCCTGCTTTGATGTGGTATTAAGTTTGTGTGAAGTGTTCAATGAAATAAAACTGGTAGAAGAAAGAAAGAAACCAAAGAGCGAGCAGGGCAGTAGAAGAAAGCGGGGGATAAACGATGAGCCAAGACAGATATAAACAGGTAAAAAAGGAAGGTAGAATAAAAACAAACAGAGGAAAGCACTGAAAAATTAGGATGAAAGAAACGAGGAGATGGGAAAGAGGAAAGGAGAGATGAAAGAGGAGAGAAAGTGAGTAGGGCTAATTGGGAGGCCTGGTTGTATTTACTAGCCATTTTATGGAGTCACAGTAGTATGGTAATGACACAGCGCAGCGGTCTGTGTGTGTACTTTAATGTGTATGTGTGTGGGTGACTGAGAGTGTCTCAGACGGGTGGAGCAATATAAAAATCAGTGGCTAATGCAATTGTAGAGGGTTGTTTGATGTTCATATGCATGAGTCTGTCATCTACTCTGCCTTGAAACTGTACAACCTACAGTCCATTACTGTCATTTACATGTCGACATTACACTTTGCCCTGGTGCCCTACTGCACAGGAAGATGAGTGTCAAAACATACGTGCCGTTTTTGGTAACTGTGTGTACAATGTGAGGAGACACAAAATCCATTAAGTGTTTGTGGTGTTCAGTGTGTGTATGACCACAGGGGGTGGGGGGTGGGAGGAGGGTGGGGGGTGACTTGCTTGAGAGTTTCCTTTAAACGCTGAGACCAATTCGCTTCAAAGTATGGGCCTAATAAATAAAGCAATAGTTTGACAACTTTGGAAACACATCTTCTTCAGTTGGACGAGAAGATTGATACCACTCAGTCTGTATATGTAAATATTAATCAACAATCAGCAGCCTTTAGCGTAGCTTAGCATAAAGCCTGGAAATAGTAGGACACAACTAAGCTTTGTCCAACTGTAATGAAATCTGCCTATCAGCACCTTGATAGCTCCATATTTAACATGTCTTGTTTGCTTAATCCGTAAAAAAACTGAACTTTAATAATGACCCGCTGCAGTGTCACCGGCGGTTTTGTGCCAGACCTGAAGCTTTAGAGGTGAGCAGATATTGTTACCTGCGGACAGAGCCTGACAAGACTAGCTGTTTCCTCATGTTTCCAGTCTGTACGCTTAACTAAGCTATGCTAAGTAAAGCTAGCTGTCTGCCTGCTGAAGCTCGATATTCCCCGTACGGACATTAAAGTGGTATCGACCATCTCATCTAACTCTCAAACAGAAAGTAAACAAGAGAGTCAAGTCTCTTTAAACTGTTATTTTCTGCGGTTTTGCAGTGAATTTTTTTTTCTTCTATTGCAAACTGTTGCTGCTTTTTATTGTTTCCCAGTTTTTTTTCCCATTTGTTTTCCCCTGTCATCACTACACTTTTAGCATTTGTGAATTGAGTTACATAGTGTAGCAGATACAGGTGATACGAGTGGTTGTGTGATGAGTGGTTGTTTTTCTACTGACTTGGCTGAGATGACAATTAAACTACCATCCGTTTCCGTCATCTTCCAAGAAGACCCAGAAAGTCAGGTACTTAAGTGAGTCAGAAATTGGATCAGACAATTCGAAGTCTAAATTTTCTGTGATTTTACCTGAGTAAAGTCCAAGTGTAAAGTTTCAGGCCAGCTCTGTGTTAGTGTGTACTGATCATCTTGACAAGAATATGAATATCAAAAATCTCCAGAGAGAGAGAGAGAGAGAGAGAGAGAGAGAGAAGGACCAGTTTGCACGTCTTCTGTTCTTTTAAGAGCTATTTTAGCTAAGTGCTCGGGTTTAGGGTTAAGTTTATAATAAGGACAGGGCTAGGGGTAAAGGTTAAAAGTCAAACATGCTGTTAAAGTTGAGGTTAAGGGGCCACGGAACGAATGCAGTCAATGCCTTTGATGAGCATAAAGATTAAAACTATATGCATGTGAATTTGAAGTGTATGGTGTGAGTCCCTGATGTGTGTGGGGGTATTCATCCATGCATGTGTGTACTGTACATGTCTGTGTGTGTATTTTTACAGCTGTAGCAGCACTACTTGGCTGACCAGGCGGGGTCAGGCCGTGCCACACCTGCAGCCGTGCTGAGCCAGCAGCCAGTTAGTCCAGCTCAGCTAATCTCACTGTTTTTCTACCCCGTTACTTTCCTGCCCAGTACCAGCACTGCTATCTGTCCATCTGTGTGTGTGTATGTGTAAAGGGGGAGTACATATGTTTGTATAAGTCTTAATGTAAATTGTTATATTTTGATATAACTTCCTCTTGATATCAAATCAATCTAAAATTATTATAGAAACTGTAACCTAGGCCTGATTTCTTTACTCTGGCACACACACCAGGATGAGAAAACTTTCAGTAGCTTGGGTGCTATATTTCTTTTTTAGTAATGGGCACCGATGAGTCTACCGACACAGTGTTTTCACCATCTGTCAGTGGGGGAAGCTAGTGACAGTAAGAGGCAGGGAGTGGACAGAGTGGGTAGTGGTGTTGTCTGATTTTCCTGTCGCTGGCGTTTTAAGGCCACAGTTACACAATTTTAATGGCTCCATTTTCCAGTCACTGCTTTTCAACTACCTTTTAAATGTTCCTCCTAAACCTCTCCAACTTTTACCTTTAAATGTACCAGAAAACAGGAACTCTCCAATTACCTATATGTGTGTGTGTGTGTGTGTGTGTGTGTGTGTGTGTGTGTGTGTGTGTGTGTGTGTGCGCGCGCGCGTGTGCATGTGTCAAAGTAGAATACCTCTCCAAGACACACATCCCAAAATGGAAGTCGTGGCCACACATCAGGTCTGGGTGTGGTGCTCTATGTGGGTATGACTTTAATAAAGCAGGAATTTTATTTTGAAAAGAAAGGGATATTTTAAGACTTAGAGATTTTCACTGACCCTCAACCTATAGAGTTGTTTCTTTAGACTTGGGTTACAGTCTTAAACACCCCCAACATATTTCTATGAAGAGAAGTCATGAAGGTGATGACAGACCAAGCAACGATACAGCCAGGAGTAATGAAGAGGAGAGAATTTGAACACAGTGGTGTAAGAAGTACTGAGATTCCCTGCTTGAGTAAAATTAGCAATACCACAATTGAAAAAAATTGTATTAAAAGTAAAAGACCTATATTTTTTAATTTTACTTAAGGAAAAGAACAGATATATGAATTTTTTTTTCAAAAAAGGAGGAACATTATCATTCATTCAGAGTTGTGTTTGTGTTCACCTGGCAAAGTCTAATATTCACTTTTCTTTTAGTTCTCCTTTGGTTTCCACCAACTTTAGCTGCTAAATGCTCCACTGTGTTCACCAGCTAGTTTCTAACTATGTCCGTCTGCTGTTTGGTGCTGGGTGGGTAGCATACAGTGGCCTTGTCAGAGCTTTTAAGCTGTAAACAGCTGCCTGCTACAGCTGGAAATGTGTTTCATGAGAGCAGTGCAACTGAACCAAAACAGTAAAGTTATGAGCCATACTACCAAAACAATGGGCTGAAAGATGTTAAAATGGCTTGTTAGAGCGGAGGATTTATCATACTTATGTATAGGTCAGTCACTACAAGTTACTCCTTTCACATTACATACAGTCATGTGATCCACTGTTAAACTAAAAATATTAGTGTTATCAAAATATTGATTAGAGGAGCTCTAAGCACTCCATGATGTTTAATCTAATTCTTCTGATAGTCTGGTAAACCATAAATCAAAAGCAGCCTGATGGGATTATACTGGAGCATATCATTAGAAAGAAGAACAGACTAGAGGCAAACAGACCTGATTATCATTATAACTACAAATTATATACAGATATTTTTGGAGAGAACTAGAAGGATGTTACACCAAAATCTAAACAGCCAGAGAGTTTCCATTTAGCCAGCCAAATCTACAGTATGTTCTAATACGAAGAAGAGGAAGGATTAGCCAGTAAGAGTGAAGTAAGTGAAGTGATTGACGGGGCCTACCAGGCCATGTGGATGGCGTATGCAGTGCGTGTCTCTCGTCCCTCTTGACGGCTGATGTTCTTGGCAGCCTCTACCACCTCCTGTGTGGTCTGGTAGTCCTTCAGAGACCACTCGTGGACTGCTACCTCGCCATACTGAAGTATACCAACCTGAATGCACGCACACACACACACACACACACACACACACACACACACACACACACACACACACACACACACAAACACGCAAGCATTTCAACAATGCCACATGTTCATGGTTGTGCTGGCACATAGTTGTGGAAAGCAACATCTGAGACTCATGTTTCTGGGGTGAACTATCTCTTTAAGTACCAGTCCTGTTCTTAAAGCAAACAGTGCACTTGGGGAATTTTTGAATTCATTCAAAAACCAGAGGTATTTCCTCTTCACCTCACATTGCCTGCTACCCCCTCTCTCTTTTCAAAACCCAAACCCCCTCTCACTCCTCTTGTTGTTTGGCTCAGAATAATGTCCCAAGATCCCCCCCTGCCAGCCTCCATTCCTCCTCAACCTCAAGCTAGCTCAGCTCATGTCGCTTTACATTACTACTGCAATTCATTCTGGTCATATTTGCCAAACTGGTTCTTTATATGTGTCACACTGTGCATGTTTTGACTCAAGGGACTAGCTTGTCTTAATGTTCTGGGCAACAGTTAAGGGGTTCCAGAGGTTTAAGTGCGAGACAAAACTCAAATTCAAACCCGCAAGTTTCCATTACCAATGTAAATAATATTTATAAGCAGTGCAAACAAACGTCGATTTGCACTTTTACCTGCATCTGGTCCGAGCTGATGTGGAACTTGCTGAGGATGTTGCTGAGGAAGTTCTGGACCTCATACCAGGGGTAGATACTGTTGGAGCCATCCAGCACGATCACGATGTCCATGTATGTGGAGCACCCTACCACATGTGGTAGTTCAAAAGTATTTGGTTAGCTAAGACAGGCCAGTGCAGCACGTTTCTCTGCCTCAGTGTGTGTGTGCGTGTGTGCGTGTGTGTGTGTGTGTGTGTGTGTGTGAGAGCAAATGTGTGGTTACTTTGCGCTGTTGGAGCGATGGTCTCCCGTGGTTCTAGGTCATCGCTCACAGAGGCACAGATACCAGTGCTGAACATAGACGTACCACACTCCTGAGACCACAGCGGGGCACATGCCTGCCAAACCACAGGCACACACACATACATACACACACACACAAAGGGACACACACAACAGCATCTGTTTTACAGGTGAAGCAATTTCGGGAGCATTTACAGTCAATTTGAGCAGTTTACATTTCTAATTATTTCTGTTCCGCTCTCGAGACGTGTAGGTGGTTATTTGGTTGTTATCAAAGGGTTTAAACACGTAGACATATGTCACCGGGTGACCCAAGTTTAAGCACATAAAAAACACAAAATGAGGATAGACATGGAAAAAAAGAAAACAAGTCATAAGAAGGAATAAGTCATGGAAAAACTACAATAGTGTGGTTTAGGTCACAGAAAAATGAGGGAGAGGCAGAGAGACTATTGTTGACATGTTGGCAGTCACTGTTGTCATGAGTGGTTTAACAGAGCTGGAACACCAGACCGGTAGAGCAATTTAAATCTGATTGTGCTAAATGTAAGGGGGTGAGTGTGGGGTGGGGGGAGGTATCACATTTCAAATATTTCTGTCTTCAAAGCATGCCGTTTATTTGGCTTTCATACTAAGAGGGAAGAATATGGGGAGCGTGTGGATAGAGGAGATAAAAGAGAAACTCATGCATTCAGCCGAGAGACAAAGGAGGTAGACCAAAAGTGGGGTGAAATGGGGTAGAATGAGAGAAAGAGAAACATCCTGGTTTTGCTTGCCCTGTCATTATGGACGGGTTTCTCCTCAGGAACACAGACAGGCAGGGAGGAAAGGATGGAGAGAGGGATGAGAGAAAAAGAGGAAGATGGAGAAAAGCGAGAGAGGTGCTATGGCTTTTGGTAGGTCTGTCATTAACAAAGGGCCGGAGACGCATTCCGATCCTGTTATAGACCTGACCGCTGGGGTTAAGAAACACACACGCACACACACATTAAAGTGGGTTATGCTGGCTAGCATTCATGAACTGTGCACGACTGCACACCCGAAGCAGCAGTATAAACCTGGCAGACACTAAAACACGCCAGCACGATTGCCTAACTCACATATATACAGTATGTGCACACATACTGAAAGAGTAACTAACATGCACACACACATACTGCGCGCACGCACACACACACACACACACACACACACACACACACACACACACACACATACAGTTGCAAAAGTGTGTTTGTATGAAAGCCAGGCGCCTCGGAACTGGAGAAATCAGGATTGGAGAGCAACAACAAGATGTGTGTGTCAGAGCTGTATTTTGGAGATACTAGAATGAAGTCACAAAGTTATCATCACACCAAGCTCAGCACAGCAGGGACTGACGATAATAATGTCCCCCATTACAGGAAGGTAGACTACAGGTGGATGCCTGGGTGTAGGTGGAGCTAAAAAGAGTAATTGATTTATCACTTTGTCAAATTAACAATTTGAAGATGACACCTCGGGCGATGACACCTGGGCTCTTTTTTTTTTGCAAGTAGGGGATCAGTGAACTGCACATGGTGGCATTTAGAGTCAAATAAAAATACACCAACGGAAATGATTCATTCAAATTCAAGTCAAACAGACAATCTGCTCTCACCACATCCCTTCAGGCTCCCACATACAGTATGTCTCACAATGCCCACGTAGCAAAAATAAAAATCCCCGTTTTCCAGTGTTTAGACTACATACCAGGAAGCCATCAGGTGAGTCTGGAGTGAGGGTCATTCCCAGGTGGGAATTCCTCAGGTTTTTGGAAACGTTCTGAAGAGCAGTCTCACCTGAGACAGATGGACAGACCAGTTTAGCATGAAGTGACTTATGTCTAAACTTGATGTGAATTTTTTACGTGGATAGCCGATTTTGTTCAGGTTATTCGTTTGTCTCACCTAGATTCACTTTCCTGCAGTTTGAGTTCCTCTCCTCTCCCACAATGCATTTATACACGTCTCCTTTCCTGTTGTTGGGCGGCCCATCCCAGGGAGCACCAACCAGCATTCTTCAACATAATGACAAAGCCCATTATCACCAAAACATCATCACGCACCCTCTTTGTGTAAGAATTATGACAGTTTAATTATTTGTTTATTTTTCGCTGTCTCTCTTTCTCCCTCACAGTCTCACACACACTTACGACTTCTCTCCATCCACTTCATGCTGTAGAACAGAAAAGCCAAACAGCGCGTCCTCTGGACCCGTGAAGATGCGTGGATGCTTTACATCTATGTTGAAACACTGACACAACTCTGGAAGACATAACAAAACATATTATTACACAGACAACAAGTAACAAAGAGACAACAAGTACAATGCTTAGTTTTTTTTTAACTGGCATTCCCATAACCTTTTAAACACCATTGACTGGTTGGTCGGCCACTAAAAACTCTTACTGTGCAGCCAAACTTCGTTCAGTCGCACAGAAGTCAATTTTAAATTCTGGTGAAGATCCCAAAGTTTCCACAATCAAATATGATATAATCTTGAGGACATGTATATAAAATGATTCATAAGGCATCAAGAATATTTCCATTTGATGAAGTGCTGCCTCTGCAGAAAACAATGAATCTTTGGTTTGAATATTTCAAACATTGCATAGCTTCAAAGAAAACAAGCTGATACAGAATATTGATGAGGGACTGTCACACAGTGTGGAAGTAGATTTTTTTTTTACAAAGTTAAAGTTACTTAAGGGGAATTAAAAGGGGGAAACTGGATGTTAAAGGACACACTTATTTACTTTCTCGTAGAGAGTTGGAGGAGAAGATCAATACATTTCTCACATCAGTCCATTAAATATGAAATTATGGCCAGCAGATGGTTAACTTTGTTTAGCACAAAAACTGGAAACAGGGAAACGGCCACCTTTGTCCAAAGACACCAAAAAAAAGCCAACAAGCCCCCTATAACGTATCACAGATTAGGACGTTATATCTTGTGTGTTTGATACGTATAAAAACCAAAGTGTAAAAATAATATCGGTTTATGTGTTTGTTTTTTAATGACTTTGAATTTATTGTGCAGACATGAATGGTATTGATCTTCTCTTCTCTCTCACATGAAGAAAAATGGAAAAAGTGTTTTTAGCAAAATTTCTAACTTTTCCTTTAAAACAGTATAAAATATGATTTGACACATGCATAACACAATAGCCATTAAAGTGAATTAAAAACACGCAAAACATGGAACTGTAAACTGTAAACAACTGAAGTTACATCTACGGTGCAGAGTTAGATTATTATTTTCCCTCTGGCCTTGGAGAGTGGGCTGGGAGAGAGAAGAGGAGGGGGGTTGAAAATGTGGATAAACAGAGTGACCAAAAGCAACCTCTGAGGAAAAAAGGAGTTCAGTCTGAGGGGAAAGAGGGAGAGGAGAGGGGAGAGAAGAGGCAAGGCAGAGAAGGGTGTGGGTTAGAAAAACTATGGAGTATAGTAAGCCCCCTGTTATGACACACAAGCCTGCCCTTCATACATAGAGAGAGAGAGGTGAGGGAGACAGAAGACAAAAATGGTTGTCAGACAGTTCACTGAGTTGTGAAAACGTAGGTGTAAACTGACGAATGAAAACTAGTTCTAACTAAAATGAAAGACACAGCTTGTTTTTTCAGTCTGCAGGAAAATGCTAAATTCCAGTGACATAAAGGTACATCAATTATCAGAGTGAAATTAAATGAATGAATAGTTCAAAATCAATTACATCCAACTAAGGATAGACTCTTTAGTTGTAAGAAAAACTTCACATTTCAAAGTAAATTTTGTTATGAGTTCAGTGCAGCCTAGAATCAAATTTCCTGCACAAGTCGCGCAACTCTTCTCTATTACATTATACTTTATTCACCAAACATTTAGGGTGACCTTGCCCTCCTGGTTTTAATTAGTCATGCTATTCTAAAAAACCTCTGAAAACTCTTGTCTATGATTGGTAAATATGAAGCTACAGCCGGCAGCCAACAGGCTATATGTTGACTAGCTTAGCGTAAAGACCGGTAACGTGGGCAAACGGCTTGTCTCTGTTCAAAAGTAACAAAATCTACCCTAACCCTGGGGGGGGGGGGGGGTTACCAGGCAACCAGTGGAGACTGTAGGAAAAGGAGACTGCAACTATAACTGTCACTGAATAAGTATATCAAGTATATCAAACGTCAAACTATTCCTTTAATGTTTTACAAGAAAGCTATAAATGACTTGAAGTCATTTATATCAGCTGATTGCTCTTACTTACTTCTGATACACTCACGCCAAGACTGTTTGCTGTCACAGCTCCCTCCTTCAGACCAACCTTTTCTTTATGTGCTATATTTTTGGTACTGTAATGTAACAAATATTTGATCTTCATGTAATACAAAGGGGGATTTATTCTTCACCCTGGATCTTCACTGCTGCCGGATTATTCAAGAGCTCCCTGAGAGAGGCAGAGCCTTTCTCTCCAAACCTGACAATTCCTTCCACGAAAGTCAGTCTCAGAAACACCATGAAGCTCTTCACAGTAGGTATTTAACTATCTGTACGTGTGTATCTACTGTATGCTATTTGTAGCCTTGAAAAGCAGGGTGTGTTTTGTTAAAGGGACTTTTTAAATAAATTTGACTTGACATGTAATTTAGCAGCATCCGGGGGTACAGTAACTCTCATGCCGTACATAACTCAATGATACCACTGGAGAAAAGTAGTCCAGGATGGGAAACAAGACCAGAACACTGCTGCTGTGATTATACACCATCTACTCACACACTTGTATACAGATACTTCCCCACAAATCCACACAGACAGTTACCTTAGCCAGGCCAATCAGAGGGGGGGATTCCACTTGGTTTTTGAGTGAGAAACTAGATATGTTCACCGTTTCTCTTCCATCTCTACTCCTGCATGCACATACTGTAATTTCTTCATCTTGCTCTTTCACTTTCTCATTCTTACAGATGTTTTTCCTGTAATGTCATTGCATTTTCAATCAGGTTTCATGCTTTTTATTGTTCCCAGATTTACTCACTGGACACCCAAAGCTTCAAGGATGTGGGTTTTTGGATGGCAATGTTGGTCCTTCAGTTGGTCTTGATTGAAACATCTCAACAACTATTACATGTTGGAGATGCCCTGACCTCTCGTCTAGCACTACCTTGAGGTTCATATGTTTTGTGGTTTTGTGTTAAAGGTAGAGTAAGTGATTGTAATCTAATACACTTTTTTAATCAAATTAAATTAATATCTCTTGATGGTTAGCTAGCTATCCCTTCTCTGTGTGTACTGAAAAAAGAATCAGGTGTTCCTACACAGCCCTGGCTCTGTGCCATCAGGTCAAAATTTGAATTGGTCCAGTTCTTTGGTTTATGACTACATATCTAGAACTAACAACATTTCCATCAGGCTCAGCTGCACTTTGTGTTCAGTACTAAACTAGCTAATTTCAATATGGTAAATTGCTAAACTAAGATGGTAACCATGGCCATACCTCTGTGCCTAAATACAGTCTCGCAGAGCCGCTAGTATGGCTGTAGTCTCTTAGTCTTGTTTCTGTTCATCTTGTAGATCTGTATGAGCTCCCAATATTTCAACCTCCAAACCCCCAGTGACTTTGAAAATCGGCCATCTTTCTGATTCTACACAGATGTTTAATACACTCCACCAATGGGAATATGCGTAGGCAAGGATACAATAATTCCTTAACACTAAATCTCCCGTTTTCATGGCTAGAATGAATAAAAATCTCTCTATCCCAATTTGCTGCAATGAAGTTATTCCCTCTTATTCTCTACCACCACCCTTCTTACACACAGCTTTGTTAAATTTGATCGTTTTGTCTTGTCCTTTCTTGTGGCAACATCACCCACCCTTTCCAATTCCAAATTTCTGTCCACAACAAACCAAGCCTCTGATAACAACCCCTGCTACTGATTTTCTCCTTCATCCTCCTAGTTCACTCATTCTCTCATAAACCATAAACTGCTCCCCCTTTTTTACCCTCTCTTCTATAACACACAGAAACACACACTGTAACTCTACCACAAGGCCCCCCTCTCCCTTGCCAACCCCTCAGACTCCCACAAAACGGTACCATCATTCCCCGTTTTCCCTGTCCTGTCCTCCCTCCTCTGGTTTCATTTTCATTGGGGTTTATATATATGACACTGTACCGCAGGCTGTCTGACCACCCATCGCCATGACAACTGACGGCAAACATTTATCAAGCCAAACTGAGTCCAGATTCTCTCAACCACACATTCAGCTCTGGGCACTACTGCTGCTCAATGTGTATGGTTGTGAGCGTGTAGTAGGCTATACACATATGTGAGTGTACATGTTTAGGAAAAGAAACTGAACTTCATACTACAATGTACAATCTTCCTGGTCTTTCGCTCAGTGTCTTTAACTTGCATCGCTGACTTATAGCACCTCTGTGAAAGGTCCAGCAGTAAAGATATCTGCTTGATTGTCTGTTTCTATCATCTTTATTTCTGACTCATAATGTTTCCCATAATGCACCCCCCCACACACACACACACACACACACACACACACTTCACCTCATCTTACTCTTTCACAGATTTTCTCTCCATTATCTCAAACGTGTTCTGTTCTCATCTCTGTCACCCTCTCGTGGGGAATGGGGGTGGAAGAAAAGGAAGAGGGGGAGTATAGGAATGAAAATCAGCAAATGATAGGAGAGTAAAAAAACACAAGGAGATAGCTGGGAGTATAATAGCAAGAATTTATGAATGACCGGTGAAATGGAGTTCAACACACATAGGCACACACACACCTGTGTTCGACATCTCAGTAAAGCATAACAGAGTGTAACAGACATGGGATGCCTGCTGCCCACATCAGGGGAGCTCTGCTGAAACCATTAACATTACACACATACTCCCTCAACTACATGCTTCTGTATGACACATGCACAAGCTAAAAACATCACACACATGCAAGAACACACACTCACACAAACTAAAATCACATAAACTAAAGCACAAATTAAAGCATAGGTTAGGTGGTAAAAAGAGGGGGAAAATTACCCTGTACATGCTTGATTTCAACAGCTAATGGAGGGTAATGTATAAAACCATACGACAGGCAACATTTGGTTGCTGGTATGTGTAAAAAGGTGTGTGTGCCTGTGTGAATAACCTCAATGTTAAATGCATTCCTTGTTAATTACTCAGCTACTGAATGAGAAGCACTTTGCATATAGCCTGGATAATCAGGCTTTAGTCTAAAGTTCAAATTTGGCACAAATGCCAACATCTCAATCTATAGATCAACTTCAGACACTGTGTGTGTGTGTGATTCAGTGCAGATATGAAATCAACATGCCTTGCACAACATAATATCTCACCCTGTTGATCTAATTTTTTTTAATGGCAGCATGCTGTAATGCAGCAGTGCAACCACTGCATAAGTTTTGGTAGACAACAATGGTCTTTTTCTTCAGTTTCTTCCTGGTGAGCAGGAATGGCTCAATGAGGTGTGTGAGGCCGCTCTGCCTCAGTGAACATGAGCAGTTGAGGGGAGCTGATGTACATGTTATATGGAGAAAAGACTCGTGGCACCGACGCCTTATTAAGGGCACGTAAGACATCAAGTCTGAGAGATGGAAATGGCTGAGGTGACCCGTGAGGTCGTGTTACACAGCTGCCAGGGTTAGAAGGTGTCAGCTGAAAGCGGAGATGAACCAGTAACCTTTTGGCAGAGGATACATGCAAATATCTCTGATGGCTCCAGACATCTTCTGGTAGCTGAAGGCCTCCAAAGAGAATGAAATACTTCCTCAGTATGGACATCACTGATAGATTTACTAAAGGATTAGACTTTGAACCAGGAACCATCATTTTGTTGGACTCATGCGTAACTTCCTATACGTTTGATCTGTTTGGCAAATGGAGTTTGGCCATATGTTTTAATACGCCTGCCTCTCTGCTGCACCGCACACAGTCATGTTAGGAATGTCTTCAAGGTCAGTCGTTTACTGTCACACAGAACAAAGCTCTTTGGGACTCGGGGAGGCACGTGTGACTCCATTATTCACATATGTTGTCTGTTAAAGAAGAAAAGTTGTGGAGGTTAATGACCATATCACCCAGTTAGACAGCACTGGAGGGCAGGAGAGCAACTGGGCAGGGAAGAAGCATCAATCATTTGACTTTTCGTAGAGTTTAAGGAGCTTTAGGATTAGTGACTGGAGTATTTGCCTGAGTATTTTTTTTTCCATATGTAAAAATTAAATTGGAGTTGATTCTTTTGAATGAAAAATTTGGGAAAAACATAAATACCACTGAAAAACTGGACTGAAAAGTAGTTCTTACCTTTGAAAAGGAGGAGGAACCCCAGGCACAACAGGTATTTGCGCAACTCCATTTATGAAGCAGAGTGAAAGCAGTCTCTCTTTCTTCTATTTTTGTTCCTTTTTCCCCTTGTTTACAAAGTGGTCTCCCCTGAGCTGGTGGAAATGCAGTACATTGGCGTCCACCACACACACATACACACTCACACACACACACACTCACACACACACGCACACACACACGCACGCACAGACGCGCTCTTTCAGCTCTCTCTTTCCCCCAGAGATGAGTAAAATCCTGTCAAACGGTGCTGCAGTGGCATGTCTGCTGTACTTGTGTGAGGCTCACTTCAGGACCGATCCGTTCACAAAACCAGAAAGGGGGTTGTCAGATATAGATTAAGATAAAAAAAAACAAAAAAACAATTAATAAAAAGTATTCTTGTCCGTGGTTTTTGGCGTGGTGGCGCTTAAAGTCCCTGAAGGAATATTTTTTACTGACACCACGCTGGATAGGTATTGTGGTGTCTTAAGGTTAAAATTAAGCAAAAAAAAAACTTAATAGACGCTTCAGTGACCCACGTGAAAATCACTGCACCTGTCCCATCAAACAAGAGGCCGCAGTTCAGAATCATTAAACCATCACTAACGTGTAACACCTTCCCAAACAGTCAGTCAGCAGCGCGCTTTATCCGACTCCGGAGCGCGTCTTTGAGGATCAAACTCTCCTGTGAACAAAAAATCCGTCCATCAAGCCAAAAGTTTGAGGTGAGTTGCTGAGCGCGGTTCCTCTGATAACTTGTTACCCATGATCCTGTCCGGTGGTTTTCATAATTTAACTTCAACCCCCTTTTCCCCCGTGCGTTCCTGTCGATGTAAATATGTGCCTCCAGTAACGGATTTCTCTCACTTTGAAATGAAAGAGCGCATTTATCCTCAGAGTTCCCCTCCCTCCATCCGTCCTCCTCCATCCACCAGACTCCTCTCTGAGCAACTGGTTCACATTGACAAAACCTCAAACCCACATCTCTCTCTCTCTCTCTCTCTCTCTCTCTCTCTCTCTTTCAAACACTCAAGATTTCTCTTTCAAAATCTTTCAGATTGCCCACTTATGTCTTTCTTTAAGATGTATTTCACGATAAGATCTCCAACTTTATGGAACATAACTAAACCTTTTGGGACCACTTTAGGTCACCTTATGTAGTTTATACTCTGTGATTAATTGCTCCATTAATGGTTGATAAATATAAGCAAAAAATTCACAAAATCGAGGTTGCCAGGTTGTGGAAAATCGTGTTCCATGTTACTCACATTCTAAGAAGCCACAATCAAACGTCAAGCACTTGCAGTAATAAATATAAATACTAATAAATCACTAAGGTCTTTGACAACAATCCTTGAAGTCTAATTTCAGTTCAGTTACCCAACTGCCCACTTCTAGAAGTTAAGTGGTCAAACAGTCCAAAATGACAGAGCAAGACAAGTGTCAGCTGGAAGAGGACTTGCTGCAACCTGGCAACTCAAAAGTTGCTCTTAGTCATGACTTATAGTTTACGATTCATTAATTATGAATAAATCCCTTAATTACAGCTTATGAAGCCTTTGTAAAGGGTGTCAGAAATAAAGAAAAAAGGGTAAAGGCTTGAATGCTTGATCCCAGTGGCTCAGTTATGCATTGGGGGGCATCTTCCAGGCATGGTGTGGGTCCACTGACTTGCTAAACACGGGTGTAACTAATAACACAATCAAATGCTACAGTACATCACAATACTTGCTGGAAAAGAGCAATCGTTAATACTATTCACACCACCTGTGTTTTCTCTGCTATTAAAAGTCAAAATGTCTGATGTGAAGAAGATCTATGAATCTGATACATATGGGGAATGATGCTCTGATACTCATAAGCCTATCAAGATTCAGGTGAGCAAAATCAATTCAATGGAACAAAAAAAAAAAGAAAAATGTGTAAGGAAAGAAAAAAAATTGGTGGAGTTTATAGAGCAAATACCTTGATGTCTCAGGTTTAATGTCAACACAAGAGGATAACTTTGTGTCTTTTGTGTGAAAAAACCATTGTTTGGGCTGAAGTTTACTTTTACTCTAAGAAATGTGCAGTCATGTTCTTCATAATGTGATTTTTATTACTAATTTTCAAGAGATTACTTTAATTCTATAATGAAACCAGGATGACAATGCATCCTGGTTTCATTATAGGATTGTATAGGTATTTTTAATGTGTACATATTAAAGTTTCATTATTAAAAGGAATAGAAAGGGGAATAAATGCAATGATGTAACACAATTTAAAAAGGCATTTAGCTATTCAGCATCCATGTGATACATGGATAATGACTTGCCCTTCATCTGCCCTGCTTTTTGTAAAGCTCTTGGGCGCCACTCTCAGGCCTCAACAGTTAGTTACTCCTCCATGTGTCCACAGTGGTACAAGACACAAAGATACAATTACACCAAAAGGGAGTGATTACAGTCTGTTGCTTTAGTGATGCTATTTGCTGGACATTTATTTTAAATCACAGTATGGCTACAGTCACATGTGTTTATGCAGAGAGGCATTTTCTGCGTTAAGTCAGTGATACTGCATCTCTAAATTTAATAAGAGCATTAACCAACATCCAGTCATCACCAAAGTGAAATCAGTTTGAAGTTGGATATTCAACAGACACTCAGTTCAAAAGACCCCCACACATTTTAGAATTAATTTTGAACCAGTAGGTCACATGACATGGAAGCTAATGAAGAAAAAGATATTAATTGTAAGATACTGATACAGTATTATAAAAAAGTACTAACACACAATATAAAGGAGTGTGCCCTGATTGGGCCATAACACATTAGAATAGATTTTTAACCAATAGGTTACATAACATGGAAGCTACTGAAAAAAACCCATATTTATGAAAAAAATATTATTAATAAATAAACTGCTAATATCCAAGGTTAAAAGGTGTGAACTGTATGGAAATAGTTTTGAAACTTTTCAAATTACATTTTTATTTATTTATTTTTTAACTATTAACCATCATGCGAGTCAGAATGAAGGTACAGAAGAAATGTGTCTATGGAATATTTCTGTCAAATTTATTTACAGGTTATGCCTAAGGCAATTTTATCATGGTTTGGTAGGTGAGCTCTTGTAACCGTTTCCAGCCAGCGAGCATCGGTTGCCTGGAGGTTTTCAGCACTGAATATCTGATGAATATCCAATGTGAAACTGACGATACCGCGAGCCAGAAATCCCCTGACGAGAGGCATTCTCCACTCTGCTAAACTCTACTCTGGTGCCGTTTCATAAGCTCCTGCCAAACTCGTAATGGCTGTTAAAGGCTATCATGTTGAAAAGATTAACATAGCCTTGTCACTGTTATGGAAGCTTTGTATTATTACAACTTTCTTTGCGGCTGTTTAGTGTTGCTGTCGAAGATGGACTTCCTTCCACTGGGGGCAGTACTGCTCAGCAGCAGTTAGCTAAAGAACGAGGAAGAAATGTCTACGCCATCTTTGATTTAACGCTCGCCGTTTAAACTTACAGAGCAAACAACCACCTTTCCATCAGTCAGTGTTATATTTTATCATTAACTTCTTATTTATCTTTCTTAAATTACTCCGGCAGTGAATTAAATTAACTCCTAATAGATTGAAATGTTCAGATTCTGCTGAGAAGCGTCAACGAGCGTTGGCTAGCTGCCTGGACGCTACTTTCCCAGCACCGAGGTGAGTGACAGGTGAACAGCCTGGGACATTTATGATATTTTTAAGAATTGGTCGACCAAACTAGGGCAAAGCATTTGGGAATATTGGACTTACATTTCTCCGGTTTCTAGAAAGAAGACTTGAAGTTACTGACCATGTTGCATCCCTTTTCTGATAGATGTGTACCTCGGCTAACAACTCTCGAGGCTACATGCTTAGTGCTCATTTCTGTGAGTTTGTCTTGGAGTTCTTCTGACCCCTAGAGGCCATGAAACACTAAAGCAGGCAGTAACTGTTGAGTGAGATGACCTTGTGAAAGCCGTCAGGGGTTCATAGATTTTCCTGATGTTAAAGAAATACTCTTATTTTGCTAGCTGTTTCCCATGTTTCGAGGCTCTCAGTAAATAAATAATGCACTTAATTATGAAGCAGGATGTTCTGGCTGGTATGAGGATTTATGAGTATGCCATTGGTAATTCTGTGATAGTGGCTCTGTGAGGTTGTGATGAAATGCCTTGTGATTATGCTGCAAACCAGTTCCCCCACAAATAAATATTGTGATAAGCTAAGTTAGCTGGCTACTGATGGTATCTTCATTTTAAGTGTAAAAGTTAGTTGATGTTAGTTGTAAGTGTGGACAATCTTCACAAAAAGGCACAGAAGTGTGTCCTGAATGTAGGTCTTTTCCTCTAAAGTGTTAAAAAAAGGCATGAAAAACATAGTGTAGTCCACCTCATTGCACTGCTTATGTGGCCCTAACTTTAACTCAAGTGGGGAAACCCCAGATCCCCAGGCCTCCCAAAAGCCCCAAGGTCACGCCATATTATTTGAGTACATTTCCTAAATTATCCTTAATTGTGCAAGACCAAATGTGATACAGAGAGATTTTATGAATTTATTATTATTTGTTCAAGTCAAGAATTGCATTAATGTAAAGGCCAAGGTCCTTAATCTTGTCCCAATTGTGCTTGTAGTATATCTGTTGACAGGGGAATAAACATCCTGAATACAGGAAAATACATTTTGGGACTGAGTAACGGCAAATGATCAACTGGGATAGTTGGACGCCTTCTAGAAAATTATGTTTTTTAAGAATGTATTTCAGCTAGAAAAATTGGTGTCCCTCAGTTTTCACCCAAAAGGCAAATTAGTTTCACCTCTTTTGGAAATAAAGACGCAAGCATTGTCAAGAATATAATGTGTAATTACAGCCAAATATTAATTAGTACACTCATCAATTTTAAAACTGAATAGACAAAGCAGAGTGGATCAAATAGTATCCACCACTGTGGCAGGACTATACTCTAGGTTAGAAATGCCTTTGAAAAAGTACATTGTTAATGATTTATCAACAACTTTTATAGTAGTCTTGATGTTTATGTGTTAGCCAGAGAGGTTTTTCGGTGTTATGCTTGCAATTTTCAATGAAAAATGTGAAACAGCATTTGCATTAAAATGGGCTATTCTTGGATGCTGCTAATGCAATTTTCAAGTGACACCACTTGGTGCCGCTCTGTTTCAACTAATGTATTTTCCAAGCCTGCCTGAACAGCCTCGGTGTGCTTGAATATTGTTACAGCTGCTTTTACAGCTAATTGCAAAGATCATCCAAGGCCAATTTGTGACTAATGATGATCAACTGATGTCAGATTCATATTATGCTGAATTCCTCCTTTCACATTTGTAGTTATGTTGCTGAATGGCTTCTTCTGTCTCTTGTAAATTAGCTTTCCCAGTCGAGGCACATCATGTGGTGATGGATATCAGCCAGGACCGGGACAGAGAGTGCAATGAGTTTGGAGAGTACAGATGTAAGTGGCCAACACATTTTGAAATGGGAAGAACTTCATTAGCTTTGATTTATGAATCCAGTGGGTGGAAAAGATGATGATTACTGGATAATTGACCTCTGTCTCTCCATCATTGCTCTTACAGTAACTGCCTAATTGACATTGGTCTACATCAGTGTCCTTGCTATTATTGCCTTCCTCTTCTTCTTTTTCTTCTTCTCTCTGATATCTCTGTCTTTCTTCTGTTGGATCTTAGTTGTTTCAGTTCATCACAACCACAGATAATCTCGTGGGCAGCATTTGATGATATATAAATAATCTACTATGATTTGAAGAATAGTACTCACACCAAGAGACAGATACACTTTTTACATTTGCTGTGACCCACATTATCATTTTTTGGCAGGTGGCTGTCACTGTAACTCGACTGGGAGCATAGTCGTGCTGAGTGGCAGCTCTATGTAAAGTCAGATAAGCTAGCTCACATGCAACCAAACCTCACTGCACACAACTACAGATTCCTGCACTGAGGTGGAACCCGTGTAAGAGCCAAAACACACACACACACACACACACACACACACACACACACACACACACACACACACAGAGTCTGTTTCACACTAGTGGGAGCTATGCGGGAGCCCATTAACATGAGGCATAAAATCTAGTTCCGAGTTTCACTGCAACACAAAGTTTTAATGTAGACTAGATAAACTTTAATAGTGTAGATTACTGTTTTATACTAGTTCTCTGATGCATGTTTGATGATTGCTCCTGTGCATATTGTTTTAATATGGAATCATGCATTTAAAAAACGTTGTGAAACTGCATGCAAGCAGCAGCAGAGATTGGATTTTGACATCTAATCCTCAGTGTGCCCACTTTTTCCTTTCAAGGGAAGTGCACATTTTCAAGAAGAGCAGCAAAAGGAATCTCCACTGGGCGTACTACATTAGTTGGCATGTCTATGGGATATTTTGCCTGCTAGATGATCAGTAAATCAATGTCAGACATAGAGTTTGGCTGTGTAGATGGATAGATGGTGGGCAGTAGGAGACCATAGCACCAATGTGTTACATATTATCAGTGCAGTACAGTGGCTGTGATTTGTGGATAAGATAGACGGTAGTGACAATGTAGTGTTAGTAGACGAGCCTGTTTTCTATCCGTCACCAGGTGCTCCTGAGACGTCATTCTTGTTGGGTTTGGCAGGAGCTGTGCCAACATTTTACACCAGTGGTTTACATGATATTTTTCTGCCAGTGTGCGTTGATATTTCTTAGGAAGACAGACTGTTTTTTCCTCTCTCACACATACAGCAACTTGTGGGTAGCAGCTTTAGGGGTTTTTTCGGGCACACACGTGTTTCAGTGTGTGTCTGTGTGAGTTTGCATGAAGCAGTCCATGTTTTTTTTTTTTTTCTCTTTTACAAGGTGTGCTTCCTCCACCCTGTTTCTCAAATCACAGTCCTCTGCAACCAATCAAACGACACCACAACACACCTCAGCCAGCACTACACTGTGTCCAGCTATGACATGCTGGTCTCCGGTATGCTTTGGCTTGGCTGCCGTCTGGAGCTGGTCAAAAGAGGAAAAAGATGGAAAGGGTAACGGAGGGAGAGGAGGAAAGAGGAAAAGAGAGACAGGGTGACAAGCTGAACCTCATGTGTGCAGTAATCAGATGCAGGCTCTTTAAAAGTAACACTGATGTAACTCCAGCTATTACTTTTCCTTTTAAATTTTCTTGATCTTTTACCCCTTTTGACCTTCTCTTTGATTCCTTCGAGGCTCACAGGGATCACTTGAAACTTAATAGATCGAATGCATTCATCTCCAGGTTGTTCTGAGTAAAAAATCAGTTGATCCATAGCAAAAACACAGTAGCTGTGGAGGATACATTTATACTAACAAAATAAGTCCAGGGTGAAATGGGAATAGGCCTGCATATGTGTGCACCTGAGTGTGTCTGTTCCTTTGTGCATTGGTGTGTGTGTATCTTTACAGTGAGCTGATACTATAAAAAAAGGAATGAGTCATGGAGTTATGACAGTTGATCACCCTGTAATGCCCGATGATCCTCCCGGGCGCCTCCCTTCTTACTCTCTCCTTCTCTCATATTGTGTACATGTTATATGATCAAAGGCCACCTACATCTGTGTATAAAATACAGTTATATTTTCCACAAAAGTGTTCCCCAACTTTCCTGTTTCAATATGACAAGACCCCAGACCAAGCTCACTGATGCTTTTTTGGCTGAATGGGAGTAAATCCATGCAACCAGGTCACAAAATGCTGTGGAAAGTGTGCTGCCAGAGTAGCATATTAATGCTTGTGGTTTTGGAAGGAGATGTTCAGCAATCAAGTACAGCTGTACTGTTGCGGTGATGAAGGAGAGGTACTGGGGAATATTGCAAGCCCCCCACAGTTAATGTGATGCAGTGTTTCAACCTTCAAGAGCTTTGTCAATCACACATTGTGTATATGAACAAAAGGTAGGTTGTATTAACAAAGAGAGAGAGAGCCACTTTGTTAGGTACACCTTTGCAATCTAATACAACCACTCTGTCATAAAATCAAAAAATTAGAAACGCCTCCATACAATGTAGTCCAGTACAACACCACCATTAACTATAACCTTAGTAATAGGTTTTTTTTTTACATGTTTCTGAACATTATAACTGTTGTATAGATAGTTTTTATGACGAAGATTCTGTATTGAATTGCAACAAATTGTACAGGTGTAATGAATAAAGTGGCCAGTGCAAACTGAACTGACAGCCTAGTGTCGAAATGTGGTGGGAAAAATGTAAGAACAATGTGTGCAATGTGCATATTGTATGTATGTTTTTAGCTAGTATGGAAAAAAATGGATCTGTTATTTATCTTTGCCCGAAAAGTTTGTTGAATCTTTCCATTTTTGGGAGCTTGCAATATAATCAGTTTGTGGGCCTTGCTTGTATTCTGTCTTCAAACAGCTTCTTCCATCTCCCCTATCTCCATCTGCCTATCCAGAGGTCAGCGTTTGAGTCTGTAATCAGATTTATTATTACATTCTTCATCTCTACAAAGACTTCATTCAGCCTACCTCTGCTAAACTGTAAGACCATTGTCCCACGGTTAGTGCATGAGGAGGATGATGATGCTCATGCCAGGCAAGTGATATCAGTTTGGGGATTCTCTTGACGGTAGATCTGTAGATGTCTGTGCAAAGTACATATATTAACCTTTAGATTGTGTGTTAGTGAATGAATCATCTTTTATAAAATTAGACTAGGAAGTTATAGGAAACTTTCGTCCGTACCTCATCCCTTCTTTACTTTCTGACTCAGCCTCTCCATGTCTGTCCATTGCGCTTCTCTTTGGTTTTATTTTCCCAAATGGAAGGATTCTCTACCCAGGCATTAAAGAGAAGAGGTTTTGAAGGTTGTTGCTTTTAGTGTCCTGCGTGGCTCAGGGGGCTAAGGTGCCAAACCAAGCCTTGACTGCTTGCCTTTCCCACTCTCTCCTGTCTTTCCTGTGTGTAATTTAATTTTAGAATCATATGTAAAACCTAATTTCTGTGTATGAGCGTGTGACTGTGTATAAAATTGTTGGTCTACGTGGATGTCAAGAAGGCCAGTGTGGTTTCTGTGATTTCTTTTCTCTACTTTCTCTCGTAAACATTCAAACTATAACGATGTAAGAGTGGCAGTGTGTGTGTGGTATGCCCTCATGTATACTATTCTTGACCAATGTTTTACAAGAGGCCTCAAAGGTTCCTGGGTGGTCTAATTGCGCTTGCCACAGGAGATTGGTGCACTTTTACCACTGTAAAGTGTGTATGACTGTTGTGTGTATCCGTTTGAGCAGGCTTGCAGGTGTGTGTGGGGTGTAAATCAGAATCCTGAACAGAGACAGTACAGTATGTGAGGGTGTTTAATGACGTTCACCTGTCATCACACTGTCACATGCATGTTCTTTCTATGACTATGTGTGTGTATGTGCAACAGCTAACTATCACGAAGATATGTGGGCTTGTGCCTCTTTTTACCCATCATCCTCTCCCGCTTTGCCACCTGCAGGGCATTTTCGTTACAAGGCCTCCCACTTCTTTACTATCTAACCCAGAATGTACTTGACCCACATGGCAATAATTGCTTCATCCAGATCACAAATCACCCATTTTGCCTTTTGTGACAAACGCTCAAGAATGCAGACAAGTACACACACTCCACTCCTACTTGCACATAAGTCTTCAAACTGTTCAAACTGCACCCTGACTCAGCCATGGCCCCAGGGCACCTAAAGTAATCTCCTCTCACATAAATGTTGGGTTTTAATCAAGATATCTGCTAATTGCCTTTGGTTACCTTGTTAAAGGATATCAGATTTCTACTTCATTTTGATGGATGATGTGCATTAGTAATGTGTTGGTGTATTCATTCATCATACAGGTGTTTTTTATTTAGTTGGTATGCGTGTGTGTGTGTGTGTGTGTGTGTGTGTGTGTGTGTGTTTACTCTTTTCTATGGTATATCCCTGTGGAGTTCTTGGCTTATGGAGTGTATGGGTGAAGTATATTTGTCCCGAAATTGCCAAACTCTTCACGTGTCTTCTCTTTCTCGTTATGTCGTTTTCTGCAAAGCCAACAACCTGCAGTGATAACAGTGCTGTCAGGATGTCACAGTGGAGATGGTGTGCTCAGTTTGCTCTTTGTTTTTGCAGACTTTCTTGTGGTGCTACATGTTTTAGGTGTTTTACAGGGTTTTGTGCACCATGCAGTTTGTCTGAAGTGTTTTATGAGCTGCATGTACAGTGTGAGTGTTTGATGGTATGTGTGAAGAGTTCCCAGAATATGTGTTTTTAGTTTGGTATGTGAATGAGTGTGTGTGTTTTTTTTTTTCTTTCTTTCTTTCTTTTTCTTTCTTTTTTTTTTTTTTTTACAGGGGTCCGGTGCAGGCCAGGCGTTTTGAAGGGGGCCAGACAGCTGCCTTTTACTGCCCCAGGGGGTAATAAACAGAGAGGGAGGGGTAGTTATTTACCCCTTTTATTAGGGCAGGAGGCAGAGGAGGATACTTTATTGGGGTCACACTGTAACTACACACAGCTGCAGGGCAAGAAGAGACATAAAAAAGAGATAGTTTGTTAAAAAAAGTTTCAGCATCACCAAATTCCTATCTCAGGAATCCATCCTCATCTAGTTTTTACTTGTTGTATTACTGTATGTACATGTGTGTGTGTGTGTGTACGTGTGTGTGTGTGCGTGTGAATCCCAGGTCATCCATCTTTCTCCCCAGTCCCTTTTCCATTTCCAGGTCCCTTAACAGCCCACTCCTTGTTAAGCACATCTGCTGTCAATCAGCTGTACCCTGTAATCCAATTGGCATTTCCTGCTGTTGGGGACACGCCCGCTGATCCTCAGTCTCTGACCATTCGGTGATTGGCCGGATAGTTGACTGTCTGACCCAAAAAGGTCCCAGGTTGACCTCTATTTGTCTCACCACCTTCCTTGGTTACCATAACAACAGATGTTCCCTACATGAGGATGTTTAAAGGAATATGTTGACATACAGGTATCCTGTTTCTTGCCCAGAACCAAAGAAAATATTGATGCTGCGCTCATATCTGTTTACTGTACAGACTGAAAGTACTGATTGATTGATATCATCTCTTCTTTGCTAACTACTGACAAGAAAACATGTTTCCCAAAAAATCAAACCACTCCTCTGAGTCACTGAACTAACCGTCAAATGAAATGGAAACGGAGCAGGGTCTAATAGTGGCATTGTTGCTCCTGGCTCTCTGTGTGTTGCTTCACATGCCAAGAGAAAAATTGCAGGGTGAGCAGAGCCACATGAAGTGTGTGATAAAAGTGAGCAGACAGAGAAAAAAATGAAATGGAAACTTTTTCCGCATTGACGCATAGTGATAGAAGAATAACGAGGGCATGTGGCACAGATATGATTGACAGAGAAAGAAGGAAGGCAGGGATGGGAAGACAGAAAAACTGAGAGGGAGGCTAGTAGGGAGGGGACAGACGAGTTATTCTAGTTGCAGACAGCTGACAGAGCCTAAAATAAGATGGAGCCATCTAATGTGCCCATATTCTACAGCTACACTCACAAACCATAAAACATATGCACTGTTAAATGCTAAATGATTTTCTGTACAGCCAAGAGCCATGAGCCAAGAGTTGACGTCAAACTGAGTTAATATCATGCTTTATTGTTTTCCCATAGAAAGTGTTGTTTCCTATGATCACATTTCATATAAAAGAGACACAAAGTAAAAACCTTAGCAGTACTGTATCAGACTCTAATGTAGTAATAAATACAAAATGTCATCATGAGATAGAAAAGGTTAAAGTTGTGGGACAACGCTAAAGCAACAGAGAGGAGGGACACATCAAAACTGACCTGAAACTGGAAGAGCTCATAGATTGGTTTACACATCTACAAATATAGTCTCACACCTCTTCTGCTGCCACACACACACACACACACACACACACACACACACACACACACACACACACACACACACACACACACACACACACACACACACACACACACACACACACACACACAATGCCAACTACATGAGCTTCCCCTAAGCAAATCTAACAAACAATGCAACATACATTTTCCTGTTTAAAACCCGCTGGTCACGTTTGAGTGAGCTGAAAAGACAGACACATAACTCAGAAGCTAAGACTATTGTGTAGATATGTGACATACTAGATACAATTACTAAACTTATTATGTAGTGAAGCTAAGAGAGGTACTGGAATAAAACTAAAGACTGCTATCTCCCAGCGCTGCCTTGACAAAAGGGAGTAGTGACACAAGTAGAGATGCAAGAGAGGGGGGCTGGAAGGAGGAAAAGTGAGAAGTGCTCTTGTTCATTGTCGTTCATAGACTCTGGTGCAAATCACATCATCAGCGCTCATGGTCTGAAAAGAAAGAGGAAAATTATTTTTTATTATGGATGCTTTCATGCACTGTGGCAAAAATACTGGCACAGTTAGTTATCGTATTCAGTGTGAATTCATATTAAAAGTTGAGTATTTTGCAGAACATGCATTTAATGTTGATACTCTGAACCTCCAAACTGAGCAATTTGTAATGTCTCCAGCAGTTAAGACCAATACACTCTGACTGTGAAAAACTGCTTTGGGCTTGATTCTTACCATGTCAGGAGTCTTAGACCCTCAAGCAAGCATTGCCCCATAACTTCTTGCTCTATTTACAGTTTGTTCAATTGAAACACAATTGAGGACTGTGGAGGATGCGTGTGTCATCTCTGGTTTACCTGGTTGGACTGGTTTACCAATACTTCTTAAAGGTTGTTTCAGTCAACCTGAAGTCTCAGCTGGGGTTTCTTATTAAATACAGGTCTGTTGCTGGGTGGGCACCTTATCAACCTTCACAGTAAACATCACTAATGTAATTATTGGTGAAATTAACATTAACAGCATAGATGCTGTCTGTACACTCACTTTCGACTTGACTTTGACTTCAAGCTGATGCCTGTACACGTTTTGTAATCTCGACAAATGTTCTTTCATCCTCGGCCAGGAGAATAATTAGATTGCCGTTATCGTGCTATAATTATACATTCAAAGGCTACACTTTAGACTATAGCCTGCAACTTGCAGTGTAATCATGTTTTACAAATGGGGGAACTGATAAAATACTTAGTGGCAGCTAACAGTACTAAAAAATGTCAGTACAAGGGGGAAAGACCAGAATTTACTGAAAATTAAATAATAATAATAATAATAATAATGAAAAATAATAATTTTCATGTTGAAAAAAATGCACTGCAAGTTTTTTTAATTACCAGGTACTTTTTGGATGTTGATGCAAGATACAGTAATATCTGGGTGTCAACTTCTAAAGTGTTTAGAAGTTTTTAGATATGTCAAACAGGGTGTTAATAACTACAATGTACATTCATTTCATTACTCAGTATGTGAGATATGGTTGAAAGCTCAAAAACAAAGTTAGTCAGTGGACCTGGAGTTAAGTTTTTCTTTTGTCTTATTGTCATGCTACTCTTTTGAAGGTCAAGTATCAAATTCAACATTTTTTTCTCTGGGAGGAGTTAAATAATTTCAAATCCAAAAATATAATCATGTGACCCAAGTCCAAAACTACAGACAGATACACTGTAATTTCTGCTTTTTAGTCTACAATGAAGTATAAGCCTTGTTGGTTTCTAAACTCTGGCTTAGTGGATAATTTCTGTGCTTTACCAGGATCAGTTTGCCGTCATTGGTGATCTCTCGGGTCCAGGATGTCTTAGGCCCCTCTCCTTTCTGCAGAGTCTGCTCACAGCTGATCTTACTGTCTGTTTCCCAAAGTGGAAAACTCTGAGGACATAGAAGGAGAAAAAAACATTAGAGGCATGTTAATTGTTGGATGTATAGATGAATGGATGCACATATGAATACAGTGCCATCCAATGGGAAGAGGGGGTACACAGGGAGTGGCTAATAGTGAGAGAAAACAAGGAAGGTGGAGCAGGGCGATCACTGAGAGGTGATAACTTGTGATGCGCTCATCATTTGTACAGCAAAGCGCTGGCTGGTTGCATGTGTTTGCTTTGGAGACGGCCAAACAGAGGCCGTCTATGGGAAAACGGGGAGAGCAACGTGGAGAATTAGGGAGGGACAGAGGGCAGGAAGGGCAAGAAGGGGGAATGGAGGGAAGACGGGAAGTTGAAAGGGGTCGTTAAGAGTGTGAAGGAGTGCAGTGTAGCACGATAGGCCTTCAGAGACCAGGAGGGGTAAAGATATGCTATCAGTCCAAATATGATGAAAAGCCAAATTAAACAGATTGATGTAATCTGGACCGCTCCCTCCCCATATGCCATTACTGCTGTGTGTGTGTGTTTGGTTATGTGTGTGTGTGTGTGTTTGGTTATGTGTGTGTGCATATGCAGAGAATGTAGAACTGAGAGAGCATTTAGGAATCGGTCCATGTCCATGTGTTGTGTACCGTGCAGGGACGTCCGTCCACGGTGGCCTCATTGAACTCCTTCCCCACAGTGAAGGTGATGTGGGTGGTGCGGACTGTGGTGCAGGTTTTAATAGATAGAGTCTCCTTGTCCTGCGTGATCTCCACCAGTGGCTTGGAGGCTGCCTTCACTGCGATCTTGCGCAGCATCACATTCACATCTAAAAGACAAAGAGATAATGATAAAGACTGTAAGAAGAGATGTGGAGCTCATACAAACAACAACGCACACAAGGACACAAGTAAACACTTTCACCATGTGCTGTAGCTACTTTGAATATTCCCATGCAAGCAGTACACACCTACAAGAGGTAAACTAAGTTCATGAGGACCGTTGTGTCACACAGTATTGGTTTATAGGATAGCCTTAAGGAGCAAGGCAAACTAAACCTGTTTGTACCAAATTATGCAAAACCACTGGCCTTGGGCTGTGTGTGTGTGTGTGTGTGTGTGTGTGTGTGTGTGTGTGTGTGTGTGTGTGTGCGTGTGTGCGTGTGTGCGTGCGTGCGTGCGTGCGTGCGTGCGTGCGTGCGTGCGTGCGTGCGTGCGTGCGTGCGTGCGTGCGTGCGTGCGTGCGCGCGCTGTTTGTTCAGTATTCTCCTGCACACTCAGGGTAAAAGGAGCAGCCTTGCATTGCACAGCGCTGTCCAGCAATGATGACAGAGGAAACAATGAGGTCATATGACAAATCATGCCCAGCTCATCTGCGTTCCCCCCAGACTTGATCATCTCACACACATACAGTATATACACACACACACATATACACTTACACAGACACACACACAAACTTACAACTGTGATTCGTGACTCAGACTGACAGACTAATATGGTGATTCGTACTCTATGGTCTGTAGTTTGAATATATTTATAGTTAAATTACATTTTTAACCTTCCACAAACACAGAAAGCAAGAAAGCACCCATATTCACACAGAATGATACAGTAGTCTGACAAGAGTTGTAGTTGTAGTATATTCATCCCCTCTGTGTGTGTGTGTGTGTGTATGGTAATGTATGTGTTTGTTATAAAATACAACAGGAAGCAGGGAGAGAGCAGGGATTTAGATGATGCTAAGCCACCTAAACTCTGATTAATGATCTTTTTTGCACGACTTACAGCTCCTAATTCAGATATTGCAGTATAAGTATAAGAATGAAAATAAATATTTCAGAGAGAAAATAGGACAGGGGAAAGTCCTGTCAGATACTGTGTATCTGAAAAAGGGAAGGAGCGAAACTGATGATACAGCGTGGGAAAAGAGAGGAGCAAGGAGCAGAGAGGAGGGGGGAGTCAGACAGATGAGGGGCAGTGGTCTGTGTGTGGTGTGTGAAGATCTCTGTCCAAGTGTGAGGGGAAGTGTGTGTACGTCGTTCAGCATGTATCTGCCGTCGAGTTGGGTTTCGCACTTCTCACCTCTCTCGCATTCCCACCTGTCACCAAGGGTAAATATATACACACTCAGAAATGCACAGTCATTCAGCATGCATCAGGATGTCCATGCTGTTCACTGTGTGCACTGCATGTAGAGCGCACACAGCACAGTATGCATATGCATTGTCATTGTCTAGTGTGAATTTCATGCAAATTGCATTGTGTAAAGTGAAAGTGTAGGGACATCGCTAAAAAATGAAACATTTTAGGCACTTTGTTTCTAGTTTTTTTTTTTTTTTTTTTTGTGCTGTGCTAAAATGCTTTTTTTTTTTAGGAATTTGTACTTTTCCTCTACGTTTGACAGGGAAATACTGCAGTGTGAGAAATATAAGCTGTTGATAAAATGTGACGCATTGTTATAAATTAAACTATCCAATTGTACATAAAGTAGTTAAAGTCATTAACAACATTAAAATGGTGGTTGCATGTTTATACAATATAATAATGATTCAAATATGGGCCATTCTGTGTAGTGTGGAGTGTAAAATTCATTTCCACCCATTTTGATAATCAATTATTCATTTAACTTGGGCGAAAATGTCAAACATGTGCTTGTTCCAGTTTTTTAAAATGTTGTAGTTATTTCTGTTTTATACAACTTTAAATGACAAGTGTTGCAAACTAGCAATTTTAAGATGTCAGAATGGACTCTGGAAAAATTGTGATGAGCAATTTGTACCATGTTGTCACGTTTGAAACAATTGAAATGATTTATCAATTAATTGAAAGAAAAATTTAACAGATTGGTTGATAATGGAAATTAGAGTTAGTTGCAGCCTTATAGACAGGCTTCCATTTGGCAATTGTTGAGTAACAAAAATAATTAAAAAAATCAATTAATTTATTTTATTAATTTTTTGTATAAATAAGGGTGAACTTTGAACAGTGAGTAAAATTGATCTGGAGTTGAACACAGTACATTGCTACAAAAACCCTGCTGCAGAAATCTTTGTTGAAAGTGTACTGCTTGAGGAAAGTGTCCTTGCTAAAGGTTTAGATTATTTCAGGCAGCAAGCTGACCTGCAGACAGTAACTGACCTCAGTCTGTTGGCTTGGACACAGGAGTAAATTGCTGGCCTGTGGACCATTTGGGAGCCACAGAGGGAGCTGAAGCTTCTCAAGTAACTGCCAGTTGTTAGAAGTTAGAAATTACCTGGAGAGACTTTTGCAAACCTGCAAAAGTCTGCCCACATGAGGACACACACACTCACACAGATAGACAGACGGTCAGGGTCAGGGTCAGAGGTCAAAGAGCAGAGGGCAGAGGAAGCATTTGGGACACGGGGAGAGGAGGGAAGAGGGGAGAAGAGCAGAAGTGAGGAAAGGAAGAGAGGATGGAGGGAAGGAGGAGGGTGGGTGCTGACAGGCTGCGTCCAGCTGCGCTTTGCCCCCCAATGAAACCAGGGGCCATTCCTCCCTGTCAGTCATACCAATGCACAGGGACATTATAGGAACACATGCTGTGATACATGTCTTTGGCTGTGTGTGTGCGTGCGTGTGTGTGCGTGTGTGCGTGTGTGTGTGTGTGCGTGCGTGTGTGTGTGTGTGTGTGTGTGTGTGTGTGTGTGTGTGTGTGTGTGTGTGTGTGTGTAAGACAAGAAATAATGGAGCAACTGCAAGAGGAATGCAATGTTAAACTCCGCTGACACACATACACACACTCACAGACTCAATCCTACTCTGCCTCTATCATTCTCTCACACACAGACAGAAGGGGATGGAGATGAACAGAAAGAATTACAGGCACATTAAAGGCTAATTGGTGCATCTGTCAAACAGGAAAATTGGAATTTGTTTTTTCTGGCTCAGTGGTGATGTGTCTATATTCAGAACAATAGTGTCATTTGACAGCTATTTATTAACCTCCATAAATGTGTGTGTGGGTGTGGGAGAGAGACAGAGACATGATATGAATTCCAGGTGTGCACTGGCAAGTCATCCAATGGGAATTGGCTACTAACGACAGACGGCTCTGACTCCGCGTATACACACACACACACACACACACACACACACACACACACACATACAAACACACACACACACACACACGCGCACTGACGCCTGCCTAGACTACAATTGTAACAGTGATGGGGCACAGACGCAGACCAAACACTGAATCTCAGCAGCAGGTGTTTGTTCTTAGCCCCGACTGTCACTTCAGATAAGGATGCGACTGTCCTGCACTGTATCGTGTCATAACGGTCCTCATCAACAGACACACACACACACACATACACAATCTGAGGCTGTGACACAGACAGATGTGCCGCCGTTTGTCTCTATTGTGTTAGCAGGGGAGGCCAAAGGGGGAGAGGAGAGAAAGAGGGGTGAGGCTGGCTAGGGGCCAAGCACAGAGTTTTGGGTTGTGCAGAATGACAAAGACTCCCCCCTCCCACCACCACCACCCACTACCCACCCATGCGGTACAGAGGGTGATCCTCGCTGGTGCACGGACACAGAGAAAGATTTGACCTATAATGTGCTGAGAACGCCACAGTTTGAGCTGACACATCTGATCTGTGTCATCATGCACAGAAATAAAAGCTTCGTGAGAAACCACTCTTGCGCAAAAACAAATGAATCAAGCTGCTATTAGGCCATGGAGAGTTTTTAATTATAACTTCCATCACTTACTCAACGCTTTCAAGAGTTCCTCGAAGTTTTCAGAGCTCTTCATTTCCCAGGTGCCGGAGAAATCGGGGATTTTGCGCTCCATGCTATAGGCTGCTGGTAGTTTGCGGATAAATGTAGGTGAACTGTCAGGTCCAAGTCTGGCCCCTGCGCTGCTGTTCGTGCGCGTCTGTGCCTCAAAAAGCTTCACTTGTCCCGTCTGGTGTGGGTGTGTGGGCGCGCCCGTCGGTCCGACTCTGTCTGTCCAGTTACTTCTGCCCTCTTCCAGGGATGAGTGGCCGACTGTCAGGGCTCTTTTCTCATCTATGTGCCGGCGCACGTTATAAGGTGCTGCGCTCCAAATGAATGGCACGGAAAGCAAAGGTACTTGTGTAGGGATGCACACGCCCCTTTCTATACGGACACGCCCCGGAGGGCCAACTGGCACGGACCTCAACCTGACCACGCCTCTGCAGGCAGCATGTGCGCCGCAGAGCTGCCCCACTCGTCCAAGCGCGTACCTTGAATCAGCGATAGTGACCGCGCTCCGATGGTCCTGTGCGCTTTGGAGAAGCCACTGAATATAATATATAAAATATTTAGGTGTATGATGTGTTTTGCTATTGAGATACAGACAACAGTGCCTTGGTTGAATGAATGACTTCAGTGCAGTGAACGTTATTAGTGCAAAAGAGGGAGGATGTAGCCAGGCCAGTCTGTTGACAGAACATGTCGTCTTGGCAGGGCGGTGCGAAGGAAGAACCAGTCAACTGCCAGACCGGCAGACTGAATGGATGGCAGAGCAGTGTGTGCGTGTGCGTGCACTTGTGAGAAGAGAGAGAGGCCACGTTCACCCCCAGCCTCCTGTGCGCCACCGCGCTGTGTCATAAAAATAAAAGCGGTGGTAATGGGATACAGCTTCTGGCCTCGACCGGTGGACTATCCATTTAACGGGGCCTGCGTCAGAGGAAAAAACACCACGGACCCATGAGGGGGGAGGACAGAAAGAAGGAGATTAAAATAAGAGGTGGGATTGGCGCAGGTCGGCGGTGTCTGCTCAGAGCTTTTTGCCTCCCGCTGTTCGGACGGAAGAGAAGGGAGCAAGGAGGAGGAGAGGAGGAGACGCGGGGGCATTTGGAACAGCGCGTCAGACAGGCCAGGGTCAGGGGCCCGCGGGGTCGGAGGTAGTCCTATAAAGAACACACACACACGCATTGTATGCATGCGCACACGCACGCACGCGTTGATGATGGATGGTAACGGGACAAAGCCGACGTTAACTATTGACTCTTGATGGATGATCCCATCCGCTACACTGCACGGCGAATTAGCGCGAGGTTACCCGGGCGACTTGCAGAAAGGAGGGGAGGAAATCAGGAGAAGGTCCCTTAGTAAACCATATAGGCTTCACGCACACACACTAATACATCGGCTCAGTGTCAGACTTATACAAAGACACACTGACGAACAATGGTAGGCTATATAACAGTCTCAGATTGATATAAGGTAACGCGATATGCGCTTTTACGCACAGACCTGTATCCAAATCCAGCGGTTTGCATCGGCCGGCGGGTCTGTTTGATGTGAACAAAGCTTGTTCAAATTGTTTCCTTCTCACACACACACACACACACACACACACACACACACACACACACACACACACACACACACACACACCTCTCTATGGCCACACACCATGCCACAATCACAGCATGTCCTCACAAGTTCCTCCTGGTCCAAACAGCAGAGGTGATCCTAGCCATATCAGAGCTATATTTTCCACTACAGTCTCCCATTATCTCTTTTATTTCCTGTCAGTCACTCTTTGTCGCTGTCTTGCATTTGTTAACCCTTTAAGGGTTTGATCTGACGGTACTGAAACAAAACAATCTGTCGGATGAAAGCAGAAAAGTATCATTTACAGGCCAGGTGGGTACAGATCTAATGCAGTCTAAATGTTGAAGCACAGCATTAGTCTGACTTACTGCTGCCACGGTGGTCTGTCGAACATGGTCTGTTCAGAAAAAAAGGGAATTGATCATGCCCCCAGTTTGAAAGTGACAAACACAAAGGTTACAATAGAAGGCTGTCTGTGTTGGGGGAAAATTCATCTTCAGCCTCGCCGCAGGCCTTTAGCATAATACCATGAAAAAACAAGAAATGCATCAAAGGCCACTGAATCAAACAGGCATCCGTTCAGTATAGCACACTGACAGCCTCACCCATCTTGTGTGTGTGCTGTGCAGAGGGCAGGCTTGATAAAGAGCTCTGAAATGTGTGTGATGCTGTATGTCAGCACATGATGACAAAGCACCGCTCAGTATTCAGATCCATTCAACCATGCTCTGCTCCTCTCAACCTTTCTCTCTCTGCTCATTCCTTCCCTCCATTTCCTTTTCCTTTCTGCCTCTCCTTTACCTCACGCAACTTTCTCTCCCCCACTCCTCACCACCCTTCTCCTCCTTTTCTTCCTCCTCCTCCTCCTGTCAAGCTTTTGTTCTTTTGTGCTGCTCTGACACATTCCTCAAGCACGTTGAAGAGAGGGAGAAGGAGAAAACAGAAGGGGAGAGGATGGAAAGGAGAAGAAGAAAAGGGGGGAAAGTTAGTGAGAAAGTTAGAGACTGGAGTGCAGGTCATTTTTTATCCCATTGTTGTGGAGAAAAGGATAGGGAGAGTGAGTCAGCAAAGAGAGACAGAGACCGAGAGAGCAAGGAGATCAAAGGCAAACAGATAGTGACAGAGACGGAGAGGTTGAGAAACAGTGAAAGAATGAAGACGACAGATATGTAAAGAGAGACTCCTCTGTCTTTGGAGGCACAGGAAAGTATTAGTTTGCTTCTCTGCTGCCAACTTTATTTCACTCATCTTCATTTCCTTATATTCTCTTCCAACAATTTTTTACACGTATACTGTTCACTTCTTTTGTTTTGTTATCTTCATCTTTCTGTGTTCTCTCTAAAAACAAGATCTTTGTTGGTAACTGATCTCACAACTGCCAACACAAAGATTTACAGTCTGTACCACGTGTAAATGAAACAAAGTCTATTATGACTTGTACACAATAATGATCGACTCTTACCAGCCTGAGTTCACGGCAAAGACACTCAGCGTTACGAGGAAGATTAAGGGGAATAAACAGCAGTAATAATACAGAAGAAAAAAAGGGGAGTTTTCCCTTTTGGGAAACCTGATAC
The DNA here is from genome assembly GCF_021018895.1 of Seriola aureovittata. Lineage (NCBI taxonomy): Eukaryota > Metazoa > Chordata > Actinopteri > Carangiformes > Carangidae > Seriola > Seriola aureovittata. Next base: position 12,376,322 of record NC_079370.1, on the reverse strand, counting down.
TTAAAATAATATTTTATAGTTTTGAAATGATTAGTTGAAAGAAAATGCATCGCTGACTACTTGAGTCATCATGGTGTTTCCAGCCTCTCCAAATTGAGGATTTGATGTATTTCCCTCCTTTATATCGTGTGAAACGGAATGTATTAGTTTTGGACTGTAGGTCAGACAAAAGAAATGATTTGAAGGCCACTCCTTGGACTTTGGAAAAACTGAGATGGGCATTTCTCTCTATTTTCTGACATCATACAGACAAAATGGTTAATGAAAAAACTTGATGAAACAACAATAACAAAAGTTGATAGTTGCAACCTTGACATTTAAAGATGTCTATATTTAATGTCTTTCCCTTTCCATTTCTTTCCGCTATAATTTAATCAGACAACTACAAATTGATCATATTCAAAATATAAATAAAATCTGAACTTGAGATCCAGTTAAATCAGTAGCAGTAGAGAGACCATAATTATCTGTAGTTCTCTCTCTCTATCTGTCTCTCTATTTGGATTTGTGAAGACTGTGCCTCATTCAAATCAGGCTGAGCCTTGTACCAACACTTTCACTGAGGTGAAATGTACCATATCTCCTGCACGCTTACTTCCTCTTGTGCAGTTTATTGTTTCCTATTTCCTCCCCTTTATTCAAATGACACAGATTTGAACCATATCTGAGCAACATCCAGACTGTCCACAGACTGTTTATTATCCCAAAGAACCACTATCTGGGTGCGGAAGGGGAAACTTCACCCATCATACAACCGCTGTTAATGCTAAGGTTGCCTATCTACCAATGGCAAAACATACAAATGGCTCCCTTAAGCGTAATATGGTGGCAACTTGTGCAGTGTGTTTAATACAGTGGTGTCCTATCCCAAATGTGGCCCTTATCACATACATGTTGCAATCACAGTTTTTGAGAAGGAGCAACATGTCTGCACAAGTTGGAACTTGTACGTGTGAACGTGTGTGATCAGCCTGTAGTAAAGTCACACTTCAGTGGCATTCTCCACTTAATCATCCTGATGACCTCCAGTAAAAAGCGCTCACCCCAGTAACCCTGGTAATCCCAGATGTGAACTTGACCCTGGCCTTCCCCATCGCCAACTCCTGGAAGTCATTATCACTGGCCTTTACCCTCAGAGGAAGCCACTGGACAAGAAGTGCAAATGCATGCAGACAAAAGTGCCACCACAGATTAATGTATCTTTCTCTTATGATTTAACTCTGTGTCTGTGTAATGGTCGAGGCCTCCCCAAGGGGTTGTAAAATGAATCTGACAGGTCGAGGGAAGATTAACTGGACAGGAAAGAAGAAAAAACATTTCTGTGACACATAGTGGTGTCATTTTCTCTAATCTTTGCACTTTCCTCGCGAATTACTGGACAGTTCTACCTCTTTCATTGTGCAATGCAAAAACCAGTAACAGCTCAAAGACATATATATAACGTCTGACACATACAAAGTGTGACACAGATGCAAAAGGATGTTGGAGTTTAAGAGGTCACAAGCCAAAAGGTTTGGGAGCCACTGGTTTGTGTGATGTGCACAGCAACTGCACAACAAACAGCCACAGTGACGCACACATTCACAGCCAAAAGTGTGTGCAGCACTGTGGGCTGCTGGCATGCTGACCGACCAAACCACGTGGGTTTGATTAGAGCAGAGGAGATGGCAGCGTTTAACTACATATGTGGAAATGAGAGGCAGAGCATGTGAGAGACCAACGAGCAGATAAGGAAAAGATAAGAAATGAGGAACTGAGAAAGAGAATGGAGGCTTGTGTTTTTGTGTGTTTTTGGTGTTGTGCATGTCATACGTGTAAACCCCTGTCTGCCAAAATCCCGCAAACACTGGGGCAAAAGTTCAAGACCAACCTCGTGTGAATGCTGTAAAGACAGGATGCCTCTGCTTTGTCTACATAAATGTGCTCATGCAGGCTCCACCAGACATCTATTACTCATTTATTATTTTTCTTGGATGAGGTCGTATCTTACAGGAATCAAACAGAAACAGTCAGATACAAATTATTACTTCATAACCTGCCCCCACACTCACCACATCACATTACCCAGAATTTCTTTTATTTAAAGTATCAGCATATCAGATTGCAGTGTGGGTGTGAGTGTGTACATGAGTCTGGCTGAGTCGTCTTGTGTACACAAGACGAAACCTCCAGATGCCTGGGCAGTTGCACCCAGACGCCTGTATTACTCACACTCTATTCCTTTTGTCTTTCAGCTCCCCCCACCCCCCAACAACTCCTAAAATCTCTCTGCCCTCCCGCTCAAGTCTTTGTGGTTCTAATTATCACGCTCATTTGTTATGAACTGGTCTGGACAGAGGGAGAGGGAGAACAGAGAGAAGTTAGAAGCTATCTTGAATTTGGTCTTGTGCGTGTCCGTCTCTTCCAAACTTCCCTTATGTTTTTGCAGTTTGTCCAGTGCCACCTACAGTTTAACGAGGCCATGGGCTCCCCTGAGGCACTATGTGACAACAGCACTGTAAAACAGCATTGTACTAGCTGACTGAGGCTGAATTGCTTTACACTTGACAGGAAGACGGAGGACATCAGAAGGGAAGAATTTAGAAGAAAAGGGGAGAAAAGGGAGGTCAGGTATGTAAACAAAGGAAGTGAAGTAGATGGAGATGTTCATGAGGAAAGTTGTGTGAAGTTTCGTGAGTCAAAGTAGATGGGAGACGATGAAGGAATGAGATAAAGCTGAGAAAAAAAACAAGCCCTGGTTCCCATACTTTCTCTGCTTTTCACCTTATTTTATGTCCATGTGTTTTGTTTTTCTAAAAACCACCAAAAAAAAGTTCAATAAAAGTGCAGCTCTGGTTTTATCGTTTTCACCCCTCCTTCTTCTTGCATCCTACTGCTCTGCCCCCTCCACCCTCACACTGCCTCTCACTCTGCACTCATTCTTTTATTCTCCTGTAGCCTTTCCTCTTCGCCCCGAGTCAACGATTGTTGTTCACTTTGGCATTTTCCTCAGCCATGATGGAGTGAGTGTGTGTGTGTCAGCAGTCACTGTGTGTGTGTGTGTGTGTGTGTGTGTGTGTGTGTGTGTGTGTGTGTGTGTGTGTGTGTGTGTGTGTGTGTGTGTGTGTGTGTGTGTGTGTGTGTGTGTGTGTGTGTGTGTGTGTGTGTGTGTGTGTGTTGAGCAGATGGTGCTCTTCTCTGTGTGACTTTGTGCATGTCTGTGTGTGTGCTGATGCCTATATGCCTGTATGAGTGCATTTGTACACATGTGACTATGTATACTGAGTGTGTGTGTTTGTGTGTGTGAGAGAGAGACATTATGATGTCATGGATTAGGTATGGCCATAGTTAACTTCAATGGTGGTCAACTTTTGGTCACTGTTACTGTATGTGACAAGTCTGAGTCCCTTAAGTCTCAGAATTACCTGATGAAATGGTGAGATATTTATGTGTTATTGTTTCTATTATTGTCTTGAATAGCACTCAGCTGACTTATCCTTCCCTGTGCCTCTGGGCAGAAACAGAAAAATAACATTAAGTTTAAGTGCGTCCTGTGATTTCTTCATGATCTCGTGACTTTGCCAAAGGCCAGTGAGAAAATGAAAGGATAAGAACATAAACCAGAAAGCTGAATTAAAAAAAAAAAAAAAAACTGTATTTCCCTGTCTCTGCAACAGAATCTCAAGGCGGAAAATTACAGAAGCTAACTACAGAGAAAAGGAAAGGATGTAAAATGAGGGAAAGTTGTGGAAGTTTTCAGGAGTCATCTGTACTACTAGTGGCTACTACCAGCTCAGACACATATGCAGTCAATGCCTGGAGCTTCACTATGCATCAGGAGCAATTTAACAAGCATCATTTGCGTCAAATTTTAAATATGTGGCTTCTTTTACCATTATAACAGTATTATGGTGCAACCCTGCGCTAAACTCCTGAAGCAAAAATTAGAGCTTCTTGTTGGTTTTAGATACTTAAGTTTAATCTCTTATCTTCTGCTGTGAAAATAACTTTTTTGCAGAAATTTCATATTGTTTTGAGTTATTTCCACTTATATAATATAATCTGCTTTTCAAGCAAAATCAGGCATTTTTTAATGCCTCATAAAAAGCATTTTGAGACAGCAGTTCATCAGGATTTTAGCATCTCTCCAGATGTTCTGTGGGAATATTTTCAGAATTAATCATATCTAAATAATGCAATGTTTGCAGACCAAGTACAAAATACAAAACAGTTGTTGGACAAATGGACAGGTCTCATTAAAGATCTTGAGTCCTGGGACTCCTGTGGTGGGTAATAAGTAACTCTCCCGCCATCTAGTGGAGCCAAATAGGTGATGTTATGTCTCCTGACTCAGACCTGGAACTTTCTGGCGTTACATGTGGGAGATGTTTGGGCATGTGTAGCTATGCTGACCTACTGTAACTGATCAAACTATTGTTGTTAATGTTTATTTCTGTTTTGTGCACTTGCGTGTCTGCACACACAGACCCACTCAAATCCCTGCAGGGACAGGTGCAGTCAGAAGACATGCAAGTTTGTCCAGAAAACTGTTGGAAAACTGTGTGTGTTTGTGTTTGTGTTTGTGTGTATCTGTCTCCGTGAGAACCAATTTTACTGTGAAATATGCTGAGCGATGACAACTTTTCAGAGTGCTGTAATCCACATAGGCCTCCAGGCGCTCCAGGGCTTTTTAGGAGTTCAGGACTTAGTTTTAGAAATGAAGTTAGGTCAAGGTTCCTGCAAAGTTTCTACGATGAAGAAGGTTAAAGATCAAGGTCGGATTAGAAACCAATGAAAATGTGTTTGTTAGTACTACACACATCATTTAAGGACATTATTAACTGAATTGATAAAAGCCTTAAAGCATTACCTGAAATTTGACCTAATCTTGAGGCTGTAAGAAGTTTTAAGGCTTATATTATTTCAGTACATACTGTGCTTACATGGTGCATCTTACTAAATAAATATGTTTAATCATCTTACCACAACCTAACTAGCAACTTTCTAACCTGGGGCCACCTAGTGGTTACATACAGCACTGTAAGAGGTTAAATGTTAAAGAATTGAACCACTGATTTTTACACATCGGGGGAGTACCACCAAGTATAATTAGTCTCAAGTGATGTCACTTGAAAAAAGGCGTCATATCTGGTTCTCCTGTGTCGATTTTAAAAGTTTTTTTAATTTTTTTATTTTAAGTGTCCATTGGTTGTTGGACAGTATTATAAGGGTGAATGCAGTAGAGTACTGGAGGCCAGATTTAAGGAATGAAGAATTAGTCAATGGATGCCTATAATGTGGAAAGACACACGGTACAGGAATCTGTGGTGGATGCACAGCTGATACATATATTAAAAAAACAGAGTTTCAAAACAAACCTACATGACCAAACTTAGCCTACATCCACAATCTAAAAACATGGTTTACATGCAGAGAATCTCAAATAATAGAAAATTGCAGAACTGGTTGCTGTCTTTGAAAAACACTGAGTGTTCTAGATATGGATCTAAGCAAATACTTTTTTGGTGATATTGGTTTTGGTTTGGAGCCAGAAAATCTTTTCAGAGCAGCTTGTATAGTACAGTTGGGTCTTGTATCTCTTTTCTGCAGCTTTTATGGTTTCTGTAACATAATGTTACAGTGTTATGTTACATGTGTTGAAATAAGATAAAGCGTTTCAAGGTGTTCCTCTGTTTGGATGAATGACTCACTGTTTGTTTATGTGACTCAGTCCCTCATGACACTATTTATGATTTTATTGTGGTGAATAAAGAAGTGGTTTAGGTTTTGTATTTGAACATCCCATTCACATGACTTTCAGCGTCATGGAAACCACTTATTTAGTCTTACATTGATTATAGTTGGAAGATTGAGACTTTTGTCCTGATGTCCTCATAGAGTCGCACCTTGTTTTTCTGTTATGTATTTTATTTTATTATTTAGCACAATGATTAAAAGCAAACTTACAGATACATAGGCACAAGCATATAATAGTGATTATAAAAATGAATTCACTCTAAAAAATGTGGTTCATATAGTGGTGATGTGATTGTGATTTAATACCATTTTATATTTTATAAAATTTTAAAAAACACTGTAAATTCAATTTCAGAACTTTAAAAGGTTTTGCTCAAATGTGTTCGGGAGAAGATTCTAATGAACAAAAAGTCCCCTGATAAAAACTTAATTGTCATATCTAGTTCCTCATATTAAAAAAAGTTAATAGCCGTAAATAAAACAAACAACATCTGGAGCCACGTCATTTTAAAGCTGGTAGCATGGTCTTTAGTGTGTGGGTCCTGGCAGCCTTTGGCGTTGTTGTTAGGTGTTACATTGTCAGGGTTTCCCTCGAAATGGATAGGCAGGCACTGATTTTCCAGCACTTCACAGGCCAGGATCAGATGTTTAGTTTCCTCTCGAACGCTCTTGATTCCACAGGTTCCCAGTACACTCCTCACTGTGACAAACTTGAAAGGCTGATCGCTGATGCACAGGTTCTCCTTGTACCTCTTTCCCCCTGAGTTCGTGCACACAGCCTTCACCCTCTCCAGGTCTTTTGGCTGAAGAAAAGACTGTGTGGGTCTCTCGCAACCCCCGTTTTTCTTGATGTAATCTTCCCATTGGTTCTGGTCGAGAGAAGTAGGAGTTCCAGAGCGAATGTGGCGTTTCACAAATGTGTTGTAGCCGTTGTTCCATGTGCCGCGCTGGCAGGGAGCGTCGTTTCTAGCAAACGTCTGATGCCCCATCTGGAGACAGATGGCAAGAGTGAGGAAAACCCTGAGAGCAGCCATTACCCAAGGATCTAGAGTGGAACAAAAACTACATTTAATACAGCCTTTTACTTCAATCATGGCAAAGAACTTAGTTACGTCTTATTGTTTCTGTTTCCATGTTTTGCCAAACTGAGTTACATGATGTAATAAAGTCAACAGTGTGTGTACAAGAGCCAAGTTTGACAAAGCCACAGCTGTTTGTCTTTGCAGGTTTGTTAAACATGAAGGCAGGAGATGATGTAGAACAGCTGTTTGAGGAGAAAACTTCCCTACCTTATTTAGACTTCTGTGAACTCCAAGTGATCTAAAAACTCCAGTTGTAAGATCTTTCTTCTGTCCTTCAGTAGTGGTTCCGCATTTCACTTCCTTTCAGAAGTGTGTGGGCGTGGACTAATCTTCATGTGCACACCAGCATTACATAACTCTGTCCACATGGCTGTGCTTTAGAGCAGCAGTCATGGAGAGAGGTGATCCAGTTACTGCTATAAATACATATTAAAGATCCAGTCAGCTATGTTTAGAAGCTAGCTAGTCTGTGTGCTACCTTATGCAAAGCAGTTTGTATGTGTTTCTCAAATGACATCTTATATATTTAATATAGCTTTTAGTATACGTTTGACTGTGTGTGGATCATCAGGGCTTGGAAAATTACTTTTTACTAATCTGTACTATCACAACCACATTTATTGGAAGACTACTTCAAGGTTTCATGTTCATGTGGGTATTAATGAACAGAAATATGTGAAAACCTAGATGTGAATGAAAAAGACTTCTAGTAGATTCTGACTAAATGAAGTACCAGTAGTATATTTGTCTTTTAATTTGATGCTGTCACTGTCTATGTATTATTATATCCACAGGCTGGACCCCCCCCCCCCCCCCCCCCCAGTGCACCTACTTAATGTAGGCTACAATAATTATTAGTTCTATGGTGTCATTAATACAAATACAATCTTGTTTGGTTAGAGAAGGGGGCCTAATTAGAGTGATGAAGATTTAGAGAATTTCACATTAGTTCTACAGTCATTCCTCTACATATTCCTATTTGTATATATTGATTTAATAAACTGAACTGCTTCACATCTAATGTAAGTGTTAAAATGTGTAACTCTCAGTTTAACATGCACACACTCTTCATGTGTAAAAACATATAGAATATTGGTATGATCATTTTATTCAGTTTAATCTCACTGAAAATAGGAAAACATTTCTTCCATTCCCAGTGTATTCTACTAAAGTGATGGTCTACTGAAACTTTAAGAAAGTCTTGGTTTGAATGATATTTACAAGCAATGATACATATTTCAGAATACAGATGTTTAGGTGGCGATGAATATTTCAGAACCAGGAAAAATAAAACCAAACTAACTGCATCGCAAGACACTGAAAGAGGCAGGAAAGGTAATATTCTGTATTTGGTTAATTTGGACAGAACAACCCTTTAACCAGAAAACTAAGTTGATATAAAATAACGGAAAATGTAAAATTAGTTTAATGTCAGATTAAATCACAATAAAATCATCACTTTAAGCAGACAAAGGTAATGAGTATAGGCTTCTGTGTAAAAATAAACCTGCTTTCAGAAGTAAAATATAACTACAACTTCCTCATTGTCTTGTTTCAGACCTCTGTGTTTGGCTCACTTCTCTGTACAGATATGTTACTCACCAGATGGTACAGGTGTGCTGACCGCCTGAACTCTCATATTAATCACGATTCAAGAGTTTTCCACATTAGCTCAGCAGGTAGCAGAGAGCAAACCACAGCGCAGTGATGAGCAGCTCTCATTACGAAACCACACCTTCCGATCACACGATCACAAATACATATGCAGAACGAGATTAAATAGTCAAATTCTGACCAAAGCATTCATAGTGAGAGTCTAGAAAAGTAACCCTAAAATTTTGCACATTCCCGGACGTGAATACATAGAATGTATGATAAATAAATAAATCTGGGAAATAGATGTATAAATGTGTAATCAGATAAACCTACAGGTGCTTGGCCTACTTTTGTTTTCCTTCAACATTCAATAATGACATGGCCTAATTTAGTATTTGTCAAACCCTAAATGAAATTGTGATGTAATTCAGACTTTATTTATCTCAAGAAGGGCAATTCCTTTGCAGCTTACCCAGGTGATGTAATGGCTTTATTCACAACAGTTTCAATTGTGAAATAAGTTAGATAGATAAAATAAAGTGTGATTAATACACTACACATACACTCTTAGCTCACATTTCTCTTCTCTTTGTGCTTCCCATTTCTTTCCCTCAGTCATTCAGTCTTTTCTTCTACTGGTCAGGATTTCACACAAAACAGTTATGGAGTGTTTTTTTTTTTTTTACCCTTCAGTTTTCCCCTGCAACCTGCAAAGATCCGAACTCACAATTTTCTTCAACAGGAGCTACGTCTGAGTCACTGCTCCTTGTATGTGCTGCAGTACAACTACTACAAACACACAGAGTTGTAAAATTCAGGCTACTTTGTATCTTAATGAAAAAAAAGCTGTAATCTGATCCAGATAATGTTAGTCACAGACAATGAAAAAAACAGCTGAGTTGGACATTCAGGTGTTTTAATGTGGTGCCCATACTGACAATTTATATACAGCAAAAACATCATTCAGACAATGATATGGCACCGAAAATCATTCTTCCAAGAGAATGAACACATGTAGATAAATATAACTCATCCATTTACAACATAATCTGCTGATTTAAATTCAGAGCCAATATGTTCGGACAGCATCACTATATACAAATCAAACGTGCTTCAAATCACTTTAGACTTTAATCATACAATTTTAGTTTACTCTGCTTTAACTCTTGTGTGTTTTAATGTCAACATTATATTGATTATTACTTAAACAATAAACGAGTCTATAACATTTCATACAGTACAGTGTGTTTGTGTTTCAAGGCAGGATGAACAAGATGAAATAACAGCCAAATGTGAAAAAAACAACAAAATATATATTTTACAAAGTATTTACATGAACCAATCATGCAACCCAGGCATTGCAAGAGCAAACATACAACTCGGAGCCAGCAAACTGACATATTTACACCATGTGCTTCAAGTGCAAACTGAAGAAATGTCTGATACCAAGACTGCCAACTTTTCTGAATTTGGGTGGAAAAATCAGATCAGGGCAGCAGGTGATTTGTCCTGTGTCCAGTTTACATCCTTCCCTCACTGTTTATAAAATGGTTTTTCCTGCTGCTTTTTATGACATGTTGTGAGAACATGTTTGCTAACTGTCCCCTGAGGAGACATGGATCATTGATAACATCATGACTGGAGGGAAGAAGAGAGCGTTTGAGTGTCTGAACAAGGCCTGAAGTGGTCCATGCTGTCAGCTAGGGCTCGGTCTGAAGAGGCGATGAGGGCTCTTCTTTCTTTTCTGCTTCAGAGGTCGAGTTCAGAGCCATGTCTTGTTTTTTCTCCTTTGCTTTCTCTGGCTCCTTCATCCTGAAACACCAAATAGAAGAGTCATTCCTACTGAGTCAACCCATATGCTGCAAAACTGGCTGAACAATAGATTTCTTAGTGGTTGGTGTAGTTTGTTATATTGTCCAGCAGAGGTCCCTCTTTGTCAAGAACATAGTTCTGAGTTTAAGGTTCCAGTTCACTATAAAATGACATGGTCTGCAATAAGACAAATTAAAAAAAAGTGTTTTAGAACACTGAGAATAAGATATGCATGTTTAATAGAGAAGTAACACATGATGACATTGTAAATTAATTAGTGGTGATATGGCATTAAGTGGATAAATTAGTACAATGTGTCACATTAGAATAAATTAGGAGAGGGACACATGTTAACCAGGATGCCCACTGGATTGCCACATCTCCATTGCAGAGCGACTTTTCAAAACTATAGTGTCTTTTCTTCAGCAGCCACATTTCCAATACGGTTTTGAGTTGTTTTGTCTGTGTTTTTATGTTCTACAAGCATAAGGATATGTTTGCAGCTAGTTTAGATGTAGTAACTGATATGTTATATCTGCATGTGCTTTGCGTAGTTTAATAACTGTACCATCCCATGCCATCTGGTATCAGTACTTCCTGAATAGTGTATATTAGAAGCCCTTAAAATATCTCTGTCTTTTTGTGCTGTCTGTGTCACTCATCACAAGTAAAATTTCTGGCTTTAGAGAAGCAGCTGATCTGACAAGAAACAGACCCAGCAAATAAAGACAGTGGTGGGATGGGGAACAGGGCAACAGGCGAGACTCTCTGATCTCGCCAGACCATCGCGGCAGCTACTATGATGATAAAACACATCACATTCACATCCAGTGGACAGTGGGGGTTATACTGTGGATGCACGGCGGCAATGGACTACTGACAAAACTCCTAAAGCATCAGCCTTAAAAACTGAGGACAAAAGGACAGTATGTCGGATGGATGGATGGATGGATAGATAGATAGATAGACAGATAGATAGATAGATAGATAGATAGATAGATAGATAGATAGATAGATAGATAGATGCAACACTGTAAGTCTCTAATGTAAAAGCAGGTTTCCTCACAGTCCGGAATTTCTTTAGACACTAATACTCTAACAGAGGTGTTAGGATCTAACCTAATATTATAAGACACTGTAAATGAGTGGTTAAAACAAAGACATATGTTCAGGAATCTAACTCTGAGAAGTCGAAGTTAATATTTTGAGGTCAAAGGTCATAATTTTGAACGGTGACCTTGGCATGGGAGCAGGCCGGTTACTGGGCAGGACGTCCCAGCTAGAGGTAGAGCTGTCACAAGATCAAAAGACAGAATCACATGACCAGAAACAGAGAGAAGATCTTAAATTTAACATTTCAATGTGATGGTGTGCAAATATTTCAAAATCTCATTTTCTCTCCCTCCTCCGCTCTCATTAGATAGAAGGATCAGAGTTGACATTTCAAAATAATTGCACATGATTGATTTACAATATGAAAGCCAGAGGTTCCCAAAGTGAGGTAAAGGGGGGCCCCTGAAGGCTCCTTGACAAGGTGTCCGGGGGACACCAGGAAAAACAAAGGAGGTCATAATTTCACTGTAATCACATGAAGATTGAACAGTGTGAGAAGATTACAGAAAGGTTGTGATGAGAGGTTTCATTCCACCCATCATATTCTATACAACAATAAAGCCAATAATGAAAATCATATTTTTGAGTCAAGATTCATAACGTGAATTGATATAAATACATATATGGGAACTTTGGGAACCCTTGATCAAAACAGTTGAAAGGTTAAATCACTTACTGGTCAGACACAGGGGAAACCCACCACATACTTTCATTAATCAGTGGTAATTATGGGAGAAAGTAATAAGAGAGAATTGGGAAACAGCCATGTTATTGCAGCAGAGGTCAGAAGATCAGATTATCCTTAGCGCTGATCCTAGGGCTGCTTTAAACTTTTATGTTGAAACCTTACATGAGGATTATGCTTTTACATTTCCATGAGAGACCAACAAACACTGTTTCAAGGCCCACACCAATAATGTCATTTTGGCAATTTTTTGTAAAAAGCTCCTGGCATTTAGCATCATTATTCATCAAGTTATTATATATACTGTTGTGAATAGGTGTTTCTTGTCGATGCCTGAAGAAGTTCCCTGATCGAACACGTTCCTTATTGAATTAATAAAGCACTGATCAAAGTGTATGGAACAAAGTGAGGTTGTATTGCCTTGCAGTACCTACCTATCTTCATAAGGTCATAATGCTAACTAATGTAAAATAATAAATGGTTTATAAGAAACTGTCATGCGGTTGAAAGCTGATGTAAGTACATTTTAAGTGTTTATTACTGTAAAAAATGATTGTAACTTGTCCTATGTGTATATTTTCATTCATTATCAGTTTATACAGCAGCCTCCACTTGTGGATGACCACAGGAAGAAATTTAGTTGTTGATAAAACAAATATGATGAAACTGTTTATAAATTACATAAAAAAAATAATATCAGTATATGCTGCAATTTCTCATTACTTATTAGCTGATATATGCACCAATACCAGCTATACAATATATCAGTTTGTATCAGCCCTGCAGAGCTACACAGATGACTGCAGACATTCAGGCTTCTTGGTATAATTCATTGTAAGATACAACAGTATTTCATCATGGATTAAAAAATGCCCATAAGCTATGTAAATATCACAGTTTTCCCAGTTTGCCTCTAAACAATATTTGTTTATCACAGCTTTGATCCAGGATCTGCGCTTAAGGATATCTGATAAGCACAAAAAGAAGTCACAAACAGCACAGTTAGTGCTAGTTGAGCATCTTTGTCAGTACTGAGCTCAAGTATGCCACCTGTTTACCACGACTGTTTCACGGTGGAGGAGTCTAAAAAATCTGCCAGGAGATAGGAGATAGAGGATGAGAAGAGACTGGATTTTTCCACAGTGACGTCTCCCATAGTGTCAGCACATTGCCCAGTTAAACCAGAACAACAGCAGACTGGTGGCCAGTGTCTGCTGCAGCCACGGGTAGAGTAGAAACAGAATAGCAAACAGATCACAACCGCGCAATGCCTCCGAATTTCTTACCGTATTGTCTTCACGATGAAGCGAATAATTACTGCCAGACCTACACAGCCACACATCACTCCTATCACTATGGCTGTGACTTCACCTGCAGAAGAAAACACAAAGAAGCATGAGGGATGAAAAAAACTCCTCAAAACATGACAATAAAGAAGAATAGGTAAATAAATGTAAAGACGTGACACGATTATCACTGACATAAGTCAAATAATTACTTCGATTTTTAGCAAAAAACATGAAGGAAAATCCTGTGTGGTCTTACCAGAAGATAGCTCCTTCCATGCTTCTACAACATATAAAAGAATAAATCATTAGAAAATCACAGTAGTTTGTTTTTTTCTGTCACACAGTTCATAACACAATGATTTGTGGGTTTATCTCAACAGAATTTGCTGTTCAGCTGTTTGGAAATGTTGTGTCTAGTCAGTCTTGCTGCCTTTGACAGCAGTGCTGATATCACAGGCCTTCCAGTTCAGTCACTCACTACAATGAGCACTTTACACAAATTCTTTCTCCTTTGTCTTTGTCCAACACTCTGTCTCCCCCGTTCACTTCTCTGTCTCTTTTTCCTCTCCCCTTTTCTCAGTTAGACTTACGAGATAACAATGGAGTCAGTGTTTAGTTTTCGAAAATCCTTTTCTCTAATCAGCTCGCAAACAAACACTGCCCTGCCACCCTCTCTCTCTCTCTCTCTCCTTCTCTCTCTCTCTCTCTCTCTCTCTCTCTCTCTCTCTCTCTCTTTCTTTCTTTCTCTGTCAGTCTCTCTACTCCTGCCTTCCTAAGGCTCTCTCAGACAAAGTCACCGGTAATCCTTAATATTCCCACATTTTTCGCCACATTCCACTTTCCACTCTGTGCGTGGATTGTGCTAATTGCTAGCTTTGGTCTACATGGCCACCCTCTGTCTTGTTATTGTGGTTTGCATTATGAGCAGCAGGCTGGCACCACAATCCACCAATGTAAGAGTGTTGTTGGGGCAAAACACTGGAGCTCAAAGCAGATTGGCTGTGACCTTTTAAACCTCTACATTTGCACAATCTGAAAGGAAAAACTCTAAGAATATACTAATTATTAATTAAACTAATAGGGTAATATTATAATAATAAAGAAGTATGAAATAAGTAATAAAATAACCAAAGAAAAGATTCTAAGTATGTAATTTATAAGTAACATGATTCCTAACACAGAAAGTGCATATCTTTAGTGTCAGCTGTCAACATGGACGAGTGGGTGTCATTTTTTCACATCATGAATTTCTCCTCATGTACGCTCTGTCTGACCTGCAGAGAAGGAAGCAAAGACGACCCTGTGGTTGAGCGGCTGTGTTGCACGGTAGTTGTCCTGCAGCAGCATCCTGTCGGGATTATCAGCTTTACTGGAGTAAAGTATTGTTTCCATTTTCAGCAGCTTGAGTGGAGACGTGAAGAGGAGCGAGATGGTGAGAACAGCTGCAATCCTGAGGCAGTCGACTTAAAACAGGAAGTAAATTCATCGACTGACGTAGCAGCGAAAACTCAAGTAACGGACTGACCTGAAACTGAATAGTCCAGTCAACATTTATCAGTATATAGATAAAGTGAAATTGAGTACGTTGATTCAATGAGCAAACATCAACTATATGTTCAGTAAATTTACTAATGAATAATCTGCATCCAGTTTTATTTTTCAGGCACAAATAAGGAGCAAGAGGTGGATACTTACCTTAATCCTGTAAATTTATCCTGTTTCTGAAGTGATAACCAAATGCACAGTGTTTTATACTCTAATATAACTTATACTTATTTTATGCAATCCTAAATAAATGTAGTTTTGCAAAATGAAATCTACCATTTGGAGACAAAAATTACATCAACAGCAAACACTGCAGCAAATCCAGTGCAAGGGAATGAAGAACAACATTTTTAGTTTACAGTAATTCACATAATAGACTTTAATGTACTATTTGATGGTTCGCTTCTTATAACAGTATAGGATTATTCAGTTTAGGATTTGCTTGGGAAATGATTTGCTGTTTTGTGATTTGATGATGAGAATATAATTTCTGAGGCCAATAAGTAACAACTGTAGGTTGAAATAGACAAATAATACTAAACCTTTAGGTGAGTTTTAGTCCGTCATCAGTCTGTGATAATAAAACATATCTATGCTTAAAAAAAAAAACAGATCCACCGTGAATGAAAATATTATCAGTGCCTAAATGGAAGGTGATCGTTGAGTTGGATCTACTTCTGTACGCTTCAGGTGCGCTGCGTCTGTGTCCCAGACTCACCTGTGCCTTTGAGATCTGAACCCTCTCATGGAACACCGTCCAGATCACACTCTGATAGCAGGGCGGCGTCGTTAGGGAGCCATTGTAGCGATAGTAGCGTCCCAGGTCCTTAGGGAGCAGGGATTGGACGTCAAAGGCTGGGATGGGCACTTTCTGGTCTGACAGTGGATGAAAGGAGGAGAAAGGACAACATGTGAGGGCTTATATTCAGGAGCCACATGTCATCAAAACATAACAAAGAATTGGTTTTAGCAGTTTTTATCTCCATCATTGTTTCATCAATATCTTTAAATACCTGAATCAACATGTTTCTTCCTATGCTTTGCTTTGGAACAAAACAGTTTTACAGTCACATAGTTCTCTTCTTTTTCTGACGCAGTCGTCATCATATCTTTTCAATATACTGTGACTGTGAATTCAATCAACCCACAAATGGAAATGTAAACTGCAAATTACAAAGTAGTGAGAGAAAACTATCCATGCCACTGACTAATCTTGTAGAACGAGTAGAAGAAAACAAACTTATAAATCACTTGATCATTAATGAACAGTAAAGACACTGTAAGCCAAACAAAAAGATGTAGTTTTATATTTTTTTTCCTGGTGTTACCTGCATGTCTGATGCGGCTCAGGTAGTTGAGGATGCTGTTAAATGCCAGGTTCGTCTCCTCACCTGTCTAGAAAACCAAATCTCAGCCTTGGATGTTTATTACATTTCTCAAAATACTAAATTGTAAAATAATTACTCTTCTTATTCTTTTATAATTTTTTTTTATTACCACGATGAGAATTCCTAAAACAGCTAGGCCGTCCTTCTGTGTCATTGCTGCAGACATGTTGGGGTAGAGTTCAGAGTTGTAGTGAACCACGTGAAGCTGGAGAGAGGAAGAGCACAGCTAGTTTAGTCACTCTGATGAGAAGGAGACAAACAAAGGAAAGAGAGACTCATCCTGGGTTGTCTTCCTGACGGATGAGTGTTAAAAATAAGCAAAAGAGAGGGAAAGACTGAGAGAGGATAGGCTGCGAGAGAATGACCGCAGAAAAATAAAGAGGGATTAGGAAAGACTGATGAAGACTCTTTCTCCATCTTGTCCCATTCCTAAAAAGGTTAATCACATGCTTTTACAATTTATTTATTCCTCTCTTTGGGTTTTTTTTTTTTTTCAACTCATCATGGGTCTGTGCCAAAATGTTCTTGAGTGTTGCTCCTCTGTCTCTGCACCACTCTCTAAGCTGGCTCTAAAGGCCATCCTTTATCCCACAGTAAACCAGAACAGGGATCCAAGCTGACTCAACTGTAACAGGAAAGAGATAAAGAAAGTATGAGGTGTAAAGAGGGTAACAGTGACAGAAGAGAACAGAGAAAAAAGAAAGAAAGAAATAGAGCCCGACCTATTTTCAATATTTCAAATTGGCCTATCACTGCCCATATATCACAGATATATGGGCAGTGTGTTTAGTGTGCAAGTGTTTATATATATACATGGGTCGATATATCGATATCGGAATTTTTTTACTCCCTAATATCGGCATCGACATCAGCCCCAAATCTCCAATATTGGTCGACTCTAGAAAGAAAATCTTAGACCAAAGCCAAATATGTGTTACTTCATCTCTCAATCCTTTAACTATAACCAGCTATCCTGTCTGTGGAGTGCCCGTTCTTCTTGACTGATTCAAACGGGGGTCATTGGAGCTTTATCTGACTAAGCATCTGAGTCATTTAAAAAAAACAATTCCCTTAAGCAGCTGGGGACTTCAGTTCATTCTTTTGTATAAAATCTTGACGTTTTCAGACAACCACTGTTATCACACCATGTGACCGCGGCTGCCATTTACTCCTGGCTGTGACTCAGATTGGCTGTGACTCCTCTTGTAGTTTGTCTGTGGATTTTACTGTTTACATTTGGCTGTGTTTAAGGGTACCTCTGCATCTGCACTCAGTCCGTTGATGGTGTGTTCACTGCCCCCATGGCTCGGGCCGCCGCTGCCCCAGTGAAGATGCATTTGTACAGCTGTAAAGAGCCAGGGCAGCCCCCCCAGTCCCATCCACTCTGGCAGCTCAATCACAGCTGATGGAGAGACAGATGAAACAAAACAGTTGACTTCTTCCTTCTAACTGGCTTCTCTGATGAGAAACTTCTTAAAAGTGATTATATATATTTTTTTATTTTAACTGATCTCTCTATCCATGGGCAGTAAAAAGTTTACTGCTAGGATATGTTTGAAGATGGTGCAGTATAAATAGATCAACCGTAAAGCTGCTGGGATACCTGGGAGAGGGTTATGTTAGGAGCTGGAAATCTGCTGCTATAGTTACCTGTGTGTCCATTATTGTACAGAGTGAAGGGCTTGTTGCCATGCTGACTGTAGCCCAGCGGGGTCAGAGGGATCAAACTGGGGTCATATTTCGTCAGGGTGGTTACCACGTCAATTGGGGACTGAGATGTACCACGGCAGTCAGGGAAATACGCGGACCACTCAGACTGACCCACCAAGCCTTTGACAGGAGAAGGGACAGGAGAAAAATGATGTCACCCAATCACACAGTCCACTGACTCCGAGTCATCTGGTGAAAAGCCTCCATTGATCAGTCTTTAATTATGCAGGACAATTATTCCTTGATGTTCTCTGGTGGTGATTTTTACCAACATAAAAAATTAGAACAAAAAAAGCAAAAACAAACCAAACACACTGAGCCACTCACATCTACCATAACATTGGTAGATTTTTCACTAAATAGCCTGACATTCAGATGAGATAATAAAAATGTTTTCTATATGAATAAACTCGTTCCATGATCATTGTTGAATCAAATGTCCAAATCAAATGATTTGCTTCTTTAACATATTTATTTGTCTTGTTAAGAGCTACATTGCAAACAGATGGAATTACTGTTCCCTAGATGTTAAGGTTTATGACTGAATATTGATGTGTAAAAATTGATGCGTTTTTCATGGCAGGAAAAAACAAAAAAAATTAAATATGTTTTTGTGGTCATAACACTGAGGATTAATTACCAATTTCTTTATATATAGTTCTCCAATATCTAAAAACTCAGCAGGAAAATTAAAATGGCAACTCTGATTCCTGATGAGAAATTCAGAAATTAAAAATGTAATAGTACTTTTAAAAAGCAGCACGTGAGCTTATATCTGACAACATATTTTCACATTAATTAGCAGACCTTTCATCCTCATACAACAACTGAAACACTGAAAATTAAGAATTTAATTAACAGTTGGACAGAGGAATATTAAGAAGTCATGTGGGAGGGGATAAAGTGATTTAGGCCTCGGTACACAGAGGGAAAAAAAGAGACTGGTCTCCTGAATTGCATGATAAAAGAAAGTTAGAAAAAAGGAGTCTGAATGAAAAAGAGAGTGACATGTGAGTCAAAGAATCTGAATTTCAATTGCAAAGAGAAGAATGCTTTAGAAAACCAGCACACCACTGACACATTTTACCCAGAAAAAAATGTGTCAGTAGTGTGCAAAAACAAGTATCCAATGTTAATGACAAGCATGTTTTATGTAAAAAAAAAAAAAGTTGAAGAAAAAGGTAAGACAGAATGTATCCCAAGTACTGTACCACGTTTGTAAGCCATGGATCATGGTTTGGTTGTAACTCAGTCGTCAACAACTTCATCTATACATAGAGTAATTATGAGTAATTATGGTAGGCCCAGTCCTTCCCCTCATCCCCTCTCCCTTTCACACACACATACAATGTGAGGAGGGGACTCTACATCAGTGATGTAAACACATACCACATCTCCCAGTGCCTGCAACCCCCAGCTCACACTTCTAATCTGTTCCCTGCCCTCCCACCCCCCACCCCTCACTGCCCTCCACAGCAAAGCCCCACACCAGGACTCAACTTCAAAAGTGAGTCCCACAGCCCTGCTATTGGTCGTCATGGAGGTCTCCATGGTAACCGGAGGCCGAAAATTCTGACCCGGTGCGCCTGCTCTACCTCTCCTAGCATGCTACCGCTGTCCTGAATACAGCTAGGAACAAAGACACACACACACATATGCAGATTCCCTCACTCGCTCAGAGCATGATGAGGACAATGATGGAACGTGAGACTGACTTTCCCTCGATTACTTTACACAACTCTCCATCTCTCGTGGAAAGAAGTATCTCTGAAATCGTGTAATTCTGCTCTTCCGTGTGACAAAATGCGTGCATAACAAAAATGCATAACAAAACTGACTTTCCGCTCCAGCTAGCAGCTCAGTAACAGCCACATCATGCAACGCTGTGTCACACAACATGCCTCACACACGCCCTCACTCATTCTAGCGCTGTATGGACCGAAGGTGAATCACTTTTACTTTGGAAACTTCTCGACAAATGAATAACAAATGAAATGCATCTAAATTCAGGAAACAATCACTCAACATACAAGCTACTACTCTGAGATTACATGATGTGTTCTGTACAGTACACTTGCCTCTGGATCTATTATAATAATGCCTAAACACACAATGTATAGATACCAGTTTGCTCCAGGCACAGCCTCTACAGTTTTCTGTGCATTCTGTATGTACTGTACATTGGTGTTGGTCTCCTGAATGCACACAGAGAGTGGTAGTCTGTGTGCCCCATTCATTCCCACAATGTCATTGTCCACGGCAAAGGCAGCCAGTGTGCATCCACAGAACAATAAACACATAGGTTTTTGTGCGCTGCAACAATACAGGGCATGATTTGGTATGCTTTTGCTTCATCCCGTCCCATCTCCCTCTCTCTGTCCACCACCCTCTCCCCACTCTCGCCTGCTTCATCCCTGTGCACCTGCCTCCCTCCTCCAGCCTCTCTCTAAGCCTTTTTCTTGCTTTCTTCCTCTCTGTCTCCCTCCACCCCTTCATCATCTCTGTGTGACTGCTGTGCTCATGCCAGCTTGTTGAACTGTAACTAATACAGACAGAGGGGGAAGGAGAGGAAAACAGAGGGACAAGGGGTGGAAGATATGAGGGGAAAAGGCACAAATCCTACCCAAGTTACACAAGCTTTTATGATAGTTATAATGTTTTAGCGACACAGCTTTCAATGACGTGCAGTGAAGTCAGAGTGAAAAGTATGAGTAGTTTCATTCAGTCAGATAGTTGCAGTTATTTTTCAGGAAAACTTGTCGACTTCTCGATGTAAATCATCCTGCGTTAGACAATCATATCACTCCACTTCTCAAATATCTCTACTTGTTACCTCTTTATCACAGAACTCAATCAGAATATACATAATATCTGACATACATACAACATATATAGACTATCTTATGTCTTATTTTCTACTTACTTTCTACAAAAAAAAACACTTTACAACACTTTATGTTGCTTTTACATGGGGGTTTGCTCTACAAATAAACTTGAACTTGAACTCACCAGTGTAAGTCCAGGTGATTTCATCTGAAAAAGAATAAGAGAGAAAAACTCTCAAAACTCCACTTTTAGCCAGTTTTCATTCTTCCAGTTCACAATGGTTCTAAATGTCTCAAATATAACATTAAATAAACATTGACCATTTTAAAAGCATCAGATTAAACATTTTCTATTTCATTTAACCCTGTAATATATTTTCATCGCTTCTAATCTACAGCCACTTCTGCTTTTAATACCAATCCAGTACAATTCTAAACAACAAGTCGTTAATTCTTAACTACAGCACTACTGTAGTCCTCAAATACTGCTCAAATCCGATTGTTATTTCTGGATTTTACTACTGCTCCACTACTACAGCTCACACTGAAACACCCAAACAAGCTAACACACGAATACCAAAGCAAGAGAGAAATCTTGCATGATGCCGATTATGTTAATGAAGAGCTTACCAGCAGCAGGGGCAGCTGTCCACTGGAAACACAGAAGCATTAGAAGTATAAAAAGACCCATATTAGCCCTACTTGTCCATACACAGAAATGAATAAAAGTGGACAGAGAAATGAGGAGCAAGTGAGAGAGGGAGAGAGAGAGAGAGGGAGAGGGAGAGAGAGAGAGAGAGAGAAGGAGGGGAGACTGACTGGGTCCAGCGATCCCACCTGCCACAGCTCTGTTTAACAGCCAGACTGTGGATGTTACATGCTGAATCCACTCTGGCATACAGGGCACCAGAGCAAGAGACAGATGGAGAGAAAGAAGGTATGAAAAGAGAAGAGAGAGAAGAAATCAGGGAGAGACGAGACTCCAAACAGACCAGCGAGTGAGAATGAATTCAGTGTTAGTTACTGAAAGGAGGGTGAGAGGGAGAGAGTGCAGGGCTGAGAGGAGAAGGTTACTGCATGGGAACAACAGAGTGTAAAAATAGGGAGAAAGACAGAAAGGTGCCATATGATGCAAAAACGCACAGATCACGACAGAGGAGACAAGGAAATGTGTGAATCTGAGAAGAGGAGACTTACTCTCCAAACTTTCTGAAAGGGACAAAGTGTTGCAGAAATCCTGCTGGGTGAGAGGAGGCTGCTTCAGTTTGACAGTAAACTTCACCTGAACTTATTTATCCTCATTTAAAATAGAATGAGAAGAAGCGAAGAGGACGAGGATGTATCACACTGGCTGGTACAGTATTTATTACTAAATACAAGGCAATAATTCCTTTGGACTCCTTGCTGCATGTTGCTCATGTCTGATGATTTTCATTTGACAGATTGTTTGATTTGCTGTTCATACTGTATACTGAAATAATGTTGTACTGTTGCACTGTACTGTTGCAAATGTGTATTGTATATGATCTACAGTATACGTGAGGGACACCATTTATTTACTGTACATCTTCATTTTTTTCAATATAACATATTTCATATTTTAATTTAGAATTTTTTGTTTTTAATTGCCTTCTAAAAGTCCCGGCAAATTAGTCGTCTCGTAACCCCGTCATTCATCTCCAAAATACCTTGTAGGATGATCCCCAGGTTGGGAACCATCGGACTAGAAAACAGCAATTTTGAATGAATAAATCTGTTAATGTTTAATATGTAGGCTAGTCTCTCTGTTTACACACATTATGCAATTAATAGTTATTTTTATTATCAATAAATCTGACAATTATTTTTCTTTATTATTATTATTATTTCTTTTGTTAGTCAAATAATTGTTTTGAAAATATGTTATTAAACAAGGTGAAATTTAAGCAGCTGAAACCAGAGAATGTGACTGAAATAATAAATCAAGTATCAGAACAGTTGCTGATAAATTTGTTGCTGATCAGCTGATATATTAATTCAGTCATTGCAGCTCCAAATATGATTATGAAATGTGTATTAAATTTGTCAGAATCAAATATACAATAGTTGTGTTGCATATTATACATACAGTACATAGTTTGTGATTTTTGCATTTTTTTATTTTTCATATGGGGAGTCCATATCCTTTTTTTCACAGACCATGTTTTGAAATGTAAATGTAAATTTCATGGTCCTGGTATTGCGCAGTCTGGCTC
Source organism: Seriola aureovittata (assembly GCF_021018895.1). NCBI lineage: Eukaryota > Metazoa > Chordata > Actinopteri > Carangiformes > Carangidae > Seriola > Seriola aureovittata. The sequence continues at coordinate 12,353,307 of NC_079370.1, read as the reverse complement.
ATTGTCTCACTGCGCATGTGCACTTGTATTCTGGTCATGAGTGTGTGGCACATGTAAATATCTTATCCTGGTTTTGAGACTCCTGAATATGCTACCTGGAAGACTCCAATGGAAACCAGGATACTGTGGCATGTAAACTCCAGGTTTCTGACAAAGAAGACAAAGGCTGAGATGGTGATAAATCAAGACACAACAGCACACAGATGATCAGACAGTGTTGAAATGATGCATTTTCTCGTGAACCAAATCCCAAATAAGATCAAAACCAGGATATTAGTGAGCATGTTAATACACTGGCTGTCATGGTTTGCTATACTTGAATGATAAGAGGCCTGTTCTTATTTTCAGTTCTCTATATAACCAACAATGACCCAAGTCCGTAAATTGAAATGCAGTGTAGCCTTTATAGCAGGTGTGTTCAGCATGTGTGTGTTAGGGTTATATAATGTTGCATCATTCTTCGTAAGAAAATGATTTATTCTTTACATATATGATTGTTTTTGTCGCCTGAACGAAGACCGGCTATGAATTATGTATTTTTTAAAAATGCATGTTTAGAATTTACAGTTGCCTATGTCTCTATTACAAAGGTTACACAAACTGAACATCATGTTCACAAACTTTATTGACTTGTTACATTTTGAACACAAGGGGGAGCCCTCTCCACGTGACATGTTGGGCTGATTCCTCAAACGGAAAATCCACCCTAAAACTGAATTTACATTGTCATTAATTCTCACTGCAAAGATTGGTTTGTGAGCACGTGATTCAATGGATGTTTTCATCATCAATGGAAAAACTGCCAATTAAAGTATGATGCTCAGATGAGCTTTATAAATTGAACTACTCCCTTTTTTTTTTCTTTTTTTTTTTTTAACTTAATCACTGAAGTAGGCAATACATCTAAATTGTGTGATTCAGGGTGGAGTTCCCTTTAAAATCAGTGGCAATCCAGCCAAGAGTCTTTTGATCTGGATTACATCACATTGTGGAGTCAAGGATAAATTTAAAACATTAAAATAAAACTGCAAAGGTTACATCACTTAGTGCACAGTGAATGGCTAGTCTGGAAGAGCCACTGCCTTATTCATCCATCTAGATGATTTAGTCAATGTAAAAATGTTGACCATTACACAGGCCTTCCCAGTAATTAGTTAGTTATCTCTTGCTTTATCTAATAAAGTATCGATTACAGTTGTTTTTGTGATTTTGGAGCTCGTTCATACTTTTTGTTAAAAACCTAGAACAAACGTCCATAGATTAATATTTTCCATCTGTGATCTAAAGGCTCAATAATGTGTGGTGGTATAATTAGTGTGTGGATGTTTTTTGTCATCACATCACTAAGGAAGGACGGAGGACTTCAAACGTTAAAGTCGGTACTCTCAACTAATAACTGCTCTGTGTATGTTATTGAGGGTAATCTGTTTTATTGGTGATGAATACTTCTAACATGAACTCACATCTCTGGTACTACTTCCGCCTCCTCTGTCTGTCTCTCCTGCTCTTTTCACACTGTGTACCAGTCCGCTCAAACGTGAAGCGCTTCAGCCAAATTATGCAACAGTGGTAACCTTCGCCGCTCTCCCATTGGTCGCTCAGCGCTCCATAGACGGGCGTGGTTAGAATATTTTTCATACGCCATTGGCTACGCCTGCGCAGGGGGCGTGCCATTTGATTTCATTCACAAATCTAGCAGCGGAGCGTCTCTCCAACATGTGAAGATCCCACTGCAAATGTGAGAAGGAAGAGACGTTGCAGGCTTGGCAGAAGGATGGAGTGTGACTGGTTTTGAATACGCGTCAATGCTTTTTTTCAACTGGCATGTAGTCATTTATAGTCAGATTATATGTTAACATAAATATGGTCCTACAACTATTGAAGCAGAGCTGAGTTACATGATCTGACAAGGGAATGTTATAAAAATGCTGCTCTACCAATGCCAATGCAGAATCCATCTGTATGATTGACAGAGTGATAGTGGTCGATAATTGTGTCGAGCTAAGTGATCACTTGCTGCTAGGCTGTTTCAAACCAAATTATTCATGCTTTAAATTTGAAAAGGAATAATAATAATAACAATGATCATTTAGTGGTACTGTGCCAGCTTGTCATGCCCTGAAATATGAACTGCACTGTGGAGGCACTGAGGCATTTGCAGCCACACACAAAATTTCATCTTGTTCCTCCATCACAATTGTTCAACAGCAATATGCCATGATAAATTCTCTAATGTGGAGGCAGCTTCAGACAGACAGACAGACAGGCTGGCAGACAGGTGCAGTGCAGAGAGGACGCAGCAGCAGCAATGTGTAATTGTTTCCCAGCTGTCCTGGTTTCCAGGTGAAACGTGATATGTTGCTCGGCCTCCGCAATGAGAGTGGGGAGACAGTTTACAGTTTAGTCTCTCTTTAGGTCCCTGTCTTCCCTCAGGCAGATCAGATTTCTGTTGTGGTGTCTGGCTCTCACCACACCTGCTTGTGCATTTGGCCTTACAGAAACTCGTGCATGCTTTCACTACCTGAAAGCCTGTGTGCTTTCACAATGAGTAAGACTTAAAGGTAAAGTCATGTTGACATTATTATATTCAGTATAACTGAATATATTCTCATTGATCTCTTTTAGCCTCGTCCTGACATAAACCACAGGATCATCTGCAGCATCGGCCAGCATGTCCTTTGAGGACATAAGCGTCAACAGTAGATCTACAAATCCTTTACACCATATTGTAACTTCAGATGTAACACAACATTTTATTCCAGATGTGCTTAACTCCATTTCTGCCTTGAGTGACCTACCTGAGCAAGGCTTTATTAGCCATACTCGGGACCCATTGGAAGTACTGCACTTTGACCCATTTCCTCAACAACAGCACCATCCATGGGCTTAGGCTTAACAATGTCCTTCCTATTGAGTTCTCAAGCAAGTCAATACGAGGGACCATAATGAGAAGACGATGGAGAAAAAAAACACATACACCAGGTGGGGGATGGAACTTAGGGGGATGGGAGATGGAAATGGTGGGGGTGGTCTTCAGCTCTCATGAACTCAGAGGAGGTTCATTGGGTTCATGTGCTGCAGAGGAATGCTGTTGGGGGTGGAAAGCTTTTTTCTGTTGACCTGGTCTCTGTTATGTATAGCCTACACAAACAGGAACCTTTCCCTTGGTTTACTATTACCAAAGGTTAAACATTATAGTGTTTGGACAACAAGAGGGGGTGGTTTTCTCACCTGGTGTTGAAGTTACTAACTGATTGTACATAGTTACAATGCTAAAAGACAGGTATTGTCAATCAAAACAAGGACACAGCTTGTTGTGTGCGTGTTGAGGAGAAGGGTCAGTGGGTTCATGTGTATGTTGTATGTATAGAGGGGGAAGGGTATCCCCTTCATCCCTGACATGCAAGGCGCTTAAAGGCATCCACCACTCCTCGCGCTTCAACCTGGTATTCCACATCTAAAAATACCGGTAAAAGCCAGCATAATAACTGACCCGCAATTAAAGTCTTATGAGGGGAGAAAATACCAATACATCTGATGAGTAGGGGACAGATTTTGTGTGTGTGTGTATATATATATATGTGTGTGTGTGTGTGAGAGAGAGAGAGTGTGTGTGTATGTGTGTGTTTGTGTGTGTGTTTGTGTGTGTGTGTGTGTGTGTGTGTGTGTCTGTGTGTGCGTGTGTCTGTGTGTGTCTGTGTGTGTGTGTGTGTGTGTGTGTGTGTGTGTGTGTGTGTGAGAGAGAGAAAGAGATCTATACATCCTGGTATACTGCACTGCATGTTTCAAGTAGGGGGTCACTGAGTTCACTATGTAGTAACCTAAAGCAGAGGGGGAGGTTTGCTTCTTTGCCATATATCATGGACCTAGAAACTGATTTGCCACAAATCTCCATTTCATTTGATGTATTATTGATTGATTTAACAATAGAGCCACAATGACACAAAATAAAACATTATATTTTTTTATTTAATTCAATTAAATATCAAATTTTACTACATTTTTCACCTTTTAACTCCTATTTTGCCCCTTGTTTTCCAGTTGTGCTGTCTGAACAATGACAACACCTTTTTCTTTTTTATTTCTTTTTTTTTGAAGAATTATGTTTGAGGATGTTTGTGACATGACATCTTTGAGCCACAAAGCCTGTTTGTCAGTTAAACTTATAAGACAACTGAAAATAAAGAAAATTCACATCTCCCATGGCAAAACTGAAAGAAAAATTAGAAAAATATAACAATAAAACATTTAGAAGAATATTCAAGATATCTCAGATAGGGTCGACAAGTTATGTTTGAAAAAATAAGGTTGGCCTTTTCCTGGCAATGTTGCATCACCCTAGCCATTAAAAATGTGAAATTTCTGTTCCTGTTATCGGAAATGTCACATCTTATGGGTATTTTCCCCTGTAGAATTGTCAAGTATACAGCATAAACCTATTCATGACAGACTTTATTCTCGAAGAGCCTTAATAGAAACGCTGAAGAAAATAACTGGGAGCCATAGAAGTGTGTACTTGCATTAAAAAAAGTAACAATCCAGACAAATATCTTTATTTATTTCTCACTCTGAACTACAGGGTTTTTCTCCTTTTGATTGAAGGTCCATCATCCTCACCGGTGAGGGTGGAGAGTCATCTTTGTTTTTCTGGTGCTCGTTAGTTCTGCATCTATTCAATTAAACCACATCAGTTTGATCGGAGCTCGGTTGCATAAGGTTTTTGATATTCCGGCGCGTGTTTTATGTTTTGGGTGTGAGTGTGAGGGGGGGGCTGGTCACCAATACTGTGTACATCAGATGCATCGAACATATAGTGCATTTCTCGTGACTACCGACGCCGTACGTAGTGCGTGCATGTGTTTACACCCGCTCTCGGTAGTAGAGCAGGCCTGCCCAACACCATGCACACGAGCTACACATGAGTGGGCCGGACCGTGAGTGCCTGGGCCGCCGCCCAATCAGCGCCTAGTAAAGAAATCACTGGCTGGATAGGTCAACCAATGGCGTGAGCCGCCGCCGGGCCGGCAGCCAATAGAATGCGCGCAAAACGTGGGCACGTGGATCAGCGCACATGTTGACGCTCGTAAAGTGACGAGAGAAAGACCGAGCAAAGACACACGGATGAACTGCCGGGCGGATCGAGAGAGCTGAGGCTGGGCGCCCCGATGCAGCTCCAGCTACGGACTGTGTACTGACGGATCTGTCGTTTCAAAGTAGCTGAGAGAGCCGTTAACGCTTGTTTCTGGCAGCTGCTGTTTTTATCTGACATTACTGAGGGTGAGTATTTTTTTTTGTCTCTAACGTTTCCCGAAGTTCGCAGGGCAGCCTAAAGGAATTTCCTGTCCCGCTATATCCTGTGTGTGCTCCCGGTACAATTTATTGATGAAGCCAAAAGCTTTTTTTTTTCCTCACGTAGCTTATTGCCAACCATTTTTTATTAAGTAAACATTACCATGAAATAATGTGCGATTGGCAGGACTTTTATATTACCAGAACAATACAATGAAAAATCGCATTTCATATTATGTTTGATTTGCTTTGTTTGCATGTCACGCGGATTGATTTCTGATATTTTAAATGATGATAGCTTGGTTCCAAATGTACAGAACATTTTGTATGAAACTGTGCGGTGTGTTAGTTCCTGTTTTGGGCACCGTGGTGCGCAGACACAGACAGGCAGCCAACACCTGAGACGCAGCCTCATGGACCATGCCTACCTGTGCAGGCTGTACCGACATATGCACCATCCCACTCCACCCCACCCCATCTCCATCCCAGCTAAAATGGGCTATGGACCAAATCAGAGAGGGCGTTGAAAGAAAATTAGGAAACGGCACCAAATTTATTGTTGTCTTCTCCCAGTATTTGTTTCAGTTGACTCGTGAAAATGCATATAAACAACGTGACATTTTGTTTTAAGAGAAAGCAAAACAGCCTAAATAGAAACCAGCCATCAGACACAAATAAAATGTGAATGGCAAGGCGTTTGTCTGTTGTAAAAGCTGAACAGGATTGGTTAAATCTTTCTATACTCCTGAAATAGAAGCAAAGTGTGGACTGTTTTTGTGTCTCTGTGGGCACACTGCAAAAAAAAAATTCGGCATTACTCTTCTTTGTCTGTGAGCATGTTTTTCGACTATATTTTTGTCACATTGATAAAAGCTGTGTTGGTGTGTGTAGCAGCTGAGAGTATTCTTCTGACCCCTCTAATTTTCCCCCGCTGTGTTGGTGGGATCAGAGACCAGCAGGCACTCAGAGATTACAGAGTGAGAGAGAGAAAGAAAGGAAAAGAGAGGTGAGAGAAAGGCACATGGCCAGAGATACAGAATGTAAAATGTGAGTAAGAGAGGAAGAAGAGGAGGAGGGCTGGTCTGTGGAAGAGGAAAGGAAGAAGAGCACTGGGTTTGTGTGTGTGCATAACGAACAGGATGAGCTGAAGGCAGAGCAGAGAGAGATGAGAGGCATACAGAAATGCAGCCGGAGAGGAAAGAGAGAGGTTTGTGTGTGTGTGTGTGTGTGTGTGGATGTGGATGTGTGTGACTCCAAGGGGGGATGGAGAGCAAGCCCGAGACAGAGAGGAGGGGCTAGAGAGAGCACCAGAGGCAGTGGGGGAGAGAGAGAGAGAGAGAGACTGCCTATTCTGATTTCACTACTCTACAATCTCCCATCCCCCTCACATTTTACTCTCCTCTCCAGTCTCCAATCTCCTCAATGGGAGCCAGACATGCACTACCATTGTGTGCCTACTGCCTAGCCCCAGTCCCCCTCTGCACCATGTTAAACTAGGGCACTGGTATACCCACCATTTTGAGTAATTGGGGTTATTATTTTTTGGAGAGACATAGGTTAAAAAATTAGTTTTGCCAAATGGAAAAGAGTTCTTTTGCAATGTTTTTTGTTTATTTGCCTTGTACTTCTTGTCTGTCTTCATGTGACCTGTCTCTCACAGTTAAAAATGTTTGTTCTGAGTTTTCAGTCAAGCAATTTTTTTGTTCCTCTCTAAGCCAAATTGACTGTCATAATATCCCTAACCCTCTGCTGCTACTGCCCCAACAGCAATGCAGTCCCAGGGCAGCACTTCCTCTCAGCCCTCTTTCGATTCCCTGAGCTCCAGCGACAGCCTCTTGTTCAGCGACTCAGAGCAAGCAGAGGACGACACAGACGTCTTCCTGACAGACAACTCGTCCTCCGTCATTATCGGCGAGGCGGGCGGGCCTACAGCCAATGCAGACGGGGGATCGGAAAGTCCCGGGTCCCAGTGGGCGTGCGACGGCTTCACCGATAAAGAGGAAGAGGAGGAGTCATACAGGCTGGAGAGTGGCAGCAAAGCAGCTCACATCAGATTGGATGAGAGGGATCCTACGAGCCAAATCCCAAAATCAGAGGGAGATCTGCTGTTTGCTCAAAAGGTACGAGACATGTCCGTGTGGAGGGTCTGGAAAAAGAGAGGGAGGACAGAGCTATGTGTGTGCAGAGACAAGCCTAGCAGACTGATTCAGACAACAAGTACGAACCCAAACTCAGTATTAATCTATCTTCTCTTCCTCTTCCTGTCAGTGTGCTGAGCTACAGGGTTTTGTCAGGCCCCTGCTGGAGCTGCTGAATGGACTGAAGAGGGGCCGATTCGACCGCGGTAAGCACCCTTACTGTACGTCACTGCCTCCAGACGAGCATATGTGCAGACTGGCAGCTAAACGTGTAGATGCTGAACACACGTTTATATGATCTGAGTGGCCTGTGCCTCTGTGCAGCAGTCTGTATTGACGCAGCCTATTGATGTAGTCGAAAGTGCAGCATGTGTGAAGCGACAGTCTTGTGGCTGACTCATCAGCTCTTGGGAGTTTTAGTGATATCACAAGTGAAAGTGGTGTGAGCACGTGTGTGTGAGACTGAATGTCTAAATGTGCATGTATTTTCTGTGACTGCCGACTCTCAAGAGTGTCAATGGCTGACTGGATGAATATGTTTTTGATTGACAGGTCTGAGTAGTTTCCAGCAGAGCGTTGCCATGGATCGAATCCAGAGGATTGTGGGAGTTTTACAGAGACCCAACAGCGGGTGAGATGTCATCCACATTGTCCCAACGTGCACTCTCATTGTTTCTCATCTTGCTGTATTCCTGTATCATTAGATGCATCTTAGTTGGATTTTTGATTATTAAATTGTAGTTATAACAAGAAGGGAGCAGTGTGGTAGTCTTCTATTTCAAGTCTCATCTCCTGTTCCATGTTTTATTGAACAGTCCTTGGGGTAGGTAGAGTTACAGCATTCACTGGCAGTGCAGAGCAACACCAAACTTTTTTCATTTTTTATCTAGATCTATATACAGGGCCATAATAAACATCCAGATGTTTTCTTGTGCAATAACACAATTGCATCACCACATGTTTCTCACTTTCCATTCATATCTCACCTTTTGACTTTCTCTCTCTTCTTTTTCCAGGGAGAAGTACCTGAACACTCTGCTCCAGGTGGAGATGATGTTAAAGCTTTGGTTTCCTCAGATCCCCACTCAGCCTGTCTCTGCAGCCTCCAGCGTCGCCACATCCCCTGCCCGCTCCCTCCAAGACACTTCCAGCTCCACCCCGCCACACAAGCACAGGGATCAGTTACATATTCCCGTCAAGGTGAGAACAAACGCATACCTGTGTGTGCAAGAGCCTACTTGTGCGCACACAAACAAACCCCACCGCCACCACGAGTTCTAGATTCACTTGCAAATTACTCTCCTGCTCATTTTCCAGAAACGTAGACTCAGCTGGACAGGCACGGACGCTCCCGCGCCTTCCGCAGCGCTTCTCAAGTGCCCTCGTATCAGAGGAGAGGAAAAGAGGGTGAAGCAAGATCAAGATGAAAGGGAGGACCCTCCTCCTCCATCACTGGCTTCTGATGCAAGTCAAAATCCACCAGATGTGGCCGGTAACAGCCAGCTAAATGAGGACACAAAGGGAAAGGACAGTGACAGCGAGGAACTAGGCAAGCTATCAAAGTACAAAGCAGGTCAACGCTCTGAGCCGAGCCTGACGTGGGTTCATGTCGCCCCCATCCTGTCCCCGCGAAAAGCCTGCAACTCACACGAGGGCACAACCGCGGCGGTTAACAATGAAAACCAGCCTGTCACTGCCATTCTCCCGCCCAGCAGGAGGGGCAGCCCCGCTACACAAGACAGCTCCATCTCTTCTACCACACCCTACAAGCACCCCAAAAATTTGAAGAAGCCGATCCGGTGCCAAAGCCAGCCTGTTGCTGGACAACAGAGTGAGAGTGAGACCGTCAAGGCCTGCCAGGGTCAAAGCCAATCTCCTCATGTCACACTTAAGCCTTTGCCCAGGGTGTGCCCCACCCCCTTAGAGACCTGATGCATTGAACAAGCAAAGAGCCGGCAGCGTCGCTTTGTTACACCACTGAGCTTAAAGCTGCTGTGAGAGGAAGAAGGGAAGAGGCTGAAGGCCTGTCATTACAGAAACATTAAAGAGAGGAAGGGGAGGAAAGAATTGTAGGTGCTTAGATGTTGAAGACAAATGATAGATGACACACAACCCCTCATCAAGACCACAACTTTAACAGTATTTCAAACAACAGGACGTAATGTATTCCAATGAATCAAATCTAGTCAATAATCACAATTCCATAACAGTTAAAATGTGCACAAAGGTGGTTGTGTTTGAGGGGAATGGGAAAGAACACCTAAAGCTTAAAGGCTATTAACAGGTTATTGCTTAACAACCAATAGGAGAGATTATGAAGAATTTCTACGAGCAAACGCTTGTTCCTCCTCAGCATGAAAACAATCAATATTCTGTATTCAGAGATGGCTGTTTTTAGCAGACATCTAACTTGAGGGACATTCTCAATCAGAAAATAGGAAAGCTGATGTCAGTGTTCAGAATGAAAGCTTCCAGAGTTTTATTTGATGAGGTAACTCTAGTTAGGATGCGATCCAGAGGGAGTAACACAGAGTGAGCTGGATCTGATTCTACGTTGACTTTACATTCACTTGTAGATAGAACTGAGGTGTCTGGCTTGCAGAGGGAAAATGACATCGAAGTCATTTGAAAATCTTGGTAGCCAGTGATGTGAGAAATCCAGTGTACAGGAAGCGGCATTGTACTGTACGTGTGGTGTGTTGGAGTCATTGGACACTTGTGGAAAGAATGATGTCATCAACTCACGAATGTAATCCAAGAACTGTTCGGGCACTTGGCTGGCAGATCGGCGGCAAGGCATCGAGAGAGGAGTGACATCACAGCCATCAGAGGTCACGTAACTTTTCCTGTCACCCGACTGCAAACCGACATCAGCATCATGAAAATCCAAGAAAGACTTTAAAAAGACCAGCCTGAGGAAAAATAAGGACCACTCAAGGACATATGACTCTGGAGTCCCACGGTTAATTTATTCATGTGTTGATCTGACACTGCTTTAATTTATTGTTTGTATTTATTTATTGGGCAGCTGAGTATCGCCTCCTGTGCGCTTGCATAGTTTGGCCTACAGTTTTTTTTTTTTTTTTTTTTGGTTATTTTTGAAGCGATAGGGAAGATGCTGTTGACAGTTTGTGGTTTTTATTGCTATCATGAGGGGAAAAAAAAAACTGAAGGAAGTGAAATAATCTTATGATTGAACTATTGGACTACTGTGCCTTTTTACCAAATAGGATGTGTTCAGAAAAAAAGCATTTGGTGCTTTCAGTGCACTCATACTGCGTTTTGATTGTTTGCTTGTATTTCACACAAACCAGTACACATTCAGTCATCAAAGCCTACATGTAGTCATTTTCATCTTGCTTCTGAAGTTACACACAGCATCAAAACCAACAGTTTCATCAACTATCCACTGCTTAATAACCGGCGTCCAGCTCTAGTATTCTGACATCTACAGTTAATCCAAACTGCCTACATCCTCTTCAGCTTTTAAATACACCAACAGCAGTGGCTACTATTTGTCATGTACTATTCAAGTGTAGCCTTCCTTTGGGGCTTTTATATTGGTTCGGATCAACAGAGGAACAGACTGAACTGCACTCATAGTTGGTGCTCTTGAAAACTTGAAAAAAAGAAAAACCCAGAAAATATAAATGTAACCCTCTACTGCTGCTACTGTTATTCTAATTCCAGTTCTAATTTAGATGTTTGATAGGAGGCGCTCTCTTTATTTGGAAATCTGCTCACAATATTCTTATAAATGTAGGAGGGGGTTTAGTGATGTGATTGGATTTACCTATATTGCAAAAGAATTGTAAATATTTAGACTAATGTATTTTTAAATTGGTATGAGTGGTTCATATGCTATTTACATTGGGGGGGGGGCAGGTGTGTGTGTGTGGGGGGGGTTATCCATGTACCAAACGTCCTCCAAAAAAAAGCACCACATGTGAACACAGAGCCACTGGCAGCCTCCATGTTACTGCCTATGTTTTTGGAGTATGGCGCGTACAACCCTTCAGTCACAGACCCAGAGTCAGACTGTCCTTCCCCATTCTGTCTTCAGACATGACAGCAAGATGCTCCAGACGCTGACTCTCGATCAGAGGCTGGGGGTGTCTTCCACCCAACTCCTGTTTTTATACGGTTGTGGTAAGACAGACAAACCAATTGCACTTATTTTTCATTGTTTATGTCCTTTTTTTTTCATGTACGTTTTCTACTGCAGCGACCGACCACTGCTGACTGGTCAGAAATAATGTCTTGTTTATTTTAGCTGCCTTCTTCTTCTTACATTGTAAACGCTGACTGTAGTTCCCCCTCGCCTCCCCTCCCCCACTCTGCTGCATTCGTCTGCTCCTGCCCTCTCTCCTTCATCTCCCTCTACCCCGTTAGTATCTTTTCTTTCTAAACTAAACTCTGTCTTTCTCTCACCCCATCTTTACATGATATTACTCTTCTGGCTACTTTTTCAATAACGATACAAAAGGAAGAAATCTTTTAATAAATGACACATTTTTGAAAGCTGAACTGTCTGCCTGTATTTTGTGTTTACGTATTTGCGCTCACACATTTTTATATCTGTGTTGTTGTCTCTTCTTGCTATGGAATGATGTGACGATCCGAGTTGGACTGGTTTTGGAAGGCAGGTCTCACAAAACAGATGTGCGACTCAATGGGGTGCAGATTTAGAGACTGTACATTTTGAAGTGTGCGTGTGTGGGTGGGGTGGGGGGGGTGGTGGTGAAGGGAGGAAGGAGAGGGTAGCGAAAAGGAGGGGCGACAGGGTGTGAGACTACAGCCTCGGTAATCTGACTGGCAGTAGTGGGGGGGCTGGCTGATCCTCTAACCAGCTGCTACTAAAGAGCCCAAACACTACTGTAGCGTATATGCGTGTTCATGTGGGTTGGTTGTTTATTTCGTGACATCACACGAGTAAACGAGTAAATATCTCTTAGTACATAAGATATAAGAGAGGGAATCCAAAAATGGGCTGCTTCAACCTGATCCAGGCATGGTAGAAAAAAAATGAAATGGTGAAAGTCAAACATTAATTGTACTCTTGTAAAAGTTTATGAAATTACATAAATATGTTGCCGGAGTTGTATTTTCTGATTTTACTGTACAGTATAACCTGGCAACCTGATTGAAGAAGAACCCCAAATTGCTGATAACTCAAACACACATTATGTTATATATAAATCTGGCAAATAACTGTCTCATATGGGGCTGAAATGACAAATTAATGGATTTGATAATCAACAGAGCAGAATTATTAAAACGATTTATCCAGCACAAATATCTGGAACATTTTCCGGTTTCAGCTTTTTAAATTTGAGGATTTGCTACATTTCTGTTTTATATCATTATAAAATGAACTGGATTCTGGGCTGTGGGTCGAGCATAAAAATCAATCTCAACACATCACCATTGCAACAACTAACTATTATTTTCTTTACTGATTAATCCTGCAATCTGTAATCTATTAATCTATAATCTTTCCTTGATTAATTGATAAAATCTTTATTCTATAAAATGTAAATAGTAAATTAAAAATATTGTGAAAAATGCTCATCACAGTTTCCTTGAGCCCATTTTCTCTCCACTCCAGCATCACACCCATGGATACTGCGTGCACATGGGCACAAGAGTGGCATATTTTAAGAGGGTGTGGTTTGATTTCTCCCTGCTCAGACGGGATGAAATCAGCCATGCTGCATGTACACACACACACGCAAACATACCCAGAGTTAAAAACACAGATGCACACGCGTGCGCCCCTCCCCGCCACACACTCTGACACACTGACTGGCTGATTTTGTGATGGGCCTGTCTCTGACACACTGACTGTGCTACGTTACAACAACAGAGACCGCCCTCCCTCCTTCCTCCCCTCTGCCTCCCTCCCTCTCGGCCCCCCCTTGTATCCATGCAGTTTTTAGCAGAGAAGCCCCTGCCCTCCACCCCCCCTTTCTCCTCTGGAGGATGAAAGCGAGGGGCAAGAGGAAAAGGACGGGAAGAGGATGTGTGGAGGGCGCAGGGAGGAGACCTAAACTCACTTCAATTTTGGGGAGCATGAAGGACATTTGCTGTTTTTCCCACTTATTTTTAATAATAATTTAATTATCTCCACTCATTTATGTTGTGTTTGTGTTTTTCTCTTTACCTCCTACGATTTCATTTTGAAAAAAGTTTTATTTCCCCAGTAAATTATGACTATATTTTACAAATGTCTATACAGCAAGTATTTAGTATAAGGTTGAGAAAAGCATCTTTTGTTGTTGTTGCATCACTACTGTGCTCAGTTGTTTTCACTTCTGAGTATCCAACAAGCATGTGTTGGATTAATTGAGCATGTGTGTTCGTGCATCAATAGGATTGCACATAATGAACTTACTGCCCCTCTTATCCCTTGTTGTGTAGGTTTTAATTGTGGGTCCACATCCCGTTATTGGTTTTAACAAGTTAATGATTTAAGGGTGTCTGTCCAGTTGCCTGCTGCATGCGCTGTCTGTGTAATGAAGGGAATGACACAATGAGGCTCTTATTCACTTATTCCAAAATCCCCTCCCCCATAATTCACTCACTGCACGCCAGTAAAACTAGCGTGAGGTGAAGCCACACTGTGACTTTACAACTACACACAAACGCAAAGACATGGCTGGAGCACACACTCACACACATGCTCTTACTCACCCCAAGTCCTCAGGGGGTTTTAGTGCCGACCAGTCCCAAAACAGCCTCGATGCTCATTAAAATTGCACAGTGGGCAGCCCTGCAATGGAATCAGAGCTATTTCAAAGTAATTTCTGCCTCGCCAGAGCTCACAGTGATGATGGGCCTTCCTGTGCAGGGTTGAAGTCTCTGCGCTGCCCACCATCTGTGGTCCCCATCACCATGATGTCACCAACAGGGGACACGGTAAAGACAGAGAAACAAGGACTACATTTTCAAGGACGCACGTGTATTCCATGACATTGTGTGTGATATTTGGGGCACGCCCGGGCTACAGGCAAATAACATCCTCATCAGTTTCTTTGGCCTGAATGTGTTCTCGGAAGTCTGCTCGTGATGACGCCATCTTACACGACTACTCAATTATTCAAGCTTAGTGAGTGAAAGGGAATCACCAGATAGAATAGAGTGAGAACGTAAAAAAAAGAGAAGTGCGTAAAGGAGGCAGAGATGACAAACAGAGCGGGTTATGAATGAGAAAAAATGAGAGATAAAAGCTTACACTCTTAGTAGACGACTCGGGATTTAAGACATGCACGTGCACTCACACTGATACACACGCTGAAGTCTTGTGTAAAGTAAAGACAGCAGAGTCCCCTGAGATTGTATCCTCCAAGATGATTTACAGCCCCTGTCAGATACAATGAAATAAAAGTGGGTCAACATGATGAAATATACCATAACCACACACTTGATGAATCAAAAAGCTGTGTGGAGGAACGTGGGGAATATCTCAACTAAAGTCATAAATTATGCTCTTATGTAATATTCATATCACAGCAATAATGCACCTTAATACACTCAACTGACATCACGTGCGAAATCGTTCAGCAAATGAAAGGAGGCGCATGATAAAGACTCAGCAATTAGTGCTTTGGGGATTTTTGGACAAGGATTAACTGCACACTAAATGCTTGGCATTCCAGTAATATAATAGATTAATTCATACAACTCTCACCACATGGTCCTATGATGCTGTATTACGCTTGTTTTAGCGGTACAGGCCAGTAGAAGTCATTGTGTTTGCCAGTGTGGGTAAGAGTGTGTGTGTGCATGTGAGCCTGTGTGTGTGTGTGTGTTTGGTTTTTCTGTGTGTAGTTGTATAGAAATATCTGTGGTATTGTCATATTATGTGCTGAGGTGTCATTACATAATAGAGTTGGGGGGGGGGGGGGCAGACAGCACATATGAGGTGCCAACAAGGAATTCAGGTTGATCACGGGTGGTGGTAGAGGTAGCTGGGTGGGTAAGTGTGTGGTGTGTGTGTGTGTGTGTGTGTGTGCATTGTTTGGCCTGCTGATCATTTGATTACAACCAGATTAAAGCATTACCCTTGTAAATGTCATGCACATTTTTATCAGGCTGTTTTACCAAAATTAAGGTCATAATTGAAATGAGAATTACCTGACTGATAGACCAGCTTCATGTATTCATCTTGCAAATAATCGTCTGATATTGGGCTGACACAATTAATTAATCTTTTTGTTAATCAATAGAAAATTAGCCAATGACAATCCCAGAATTGTTTGTTTATTTTGTTAAAATACCATACATTTGCTGTTCCAGCTTTTTAATGTGAGGATTTGCTATATTTCTGTATTCAATATCAATGTAAATTGATTTTCTTTTCTTATAATAGACAGCTGGTAGAATATAATAATTGATCTGAAGATGTCACTAGGACTGCAACTCACTAAGATTTTCATTCTTTACTAATCAATTAATCGTTTGCTCTACAGAATGGCAGCAAACTGCAAAAAAAATGCCCACTAAAAGAGTCCAGATCCCATGGTAATGTTATAAAATCTCCTATTTTGCCCAACCAACAGTCGGAAAACCCCAAAAAGGGGTAAAGTAGGGGTTCAGGGGTAAAGCAGAAAATATTCACATTCAAGAAGCTGGAACCAGCGATTATTTTCAGTTTTGCTTAAAAATTGTTAAAAATGAATATATTAATTGTGTCAGCTCTAGACATCGGTTTTGGTTGTGGGAATTGTGATGATTGTGATTTTTTTCACAAATTTCTAACATTTCTGTAGATCAAAAGAACAATAGGAGAAAAGAAAAGGCCAGATCAATCAAAACAACTGTTAGTTGCAGCCTTATTTTCTCTACTTGTCGTTGATTATGGTGTTTTAATTCTGCACATACAACAGAAAGGCCACAGAGTGAACTGGATCCAGGGTTATGTTTGTATACACAAAGACACTTGTGGTGGTGGTGGAAGCTCAAATTTCAGCACTGACAAAAAATATATATACAATGAAAGTTTCTCAAATTCCATTCTATTATTCTGCGGTGTTGATAAGAGGTTTCCTTTGAGCTACCAGATATCTTTCCAGATAGCAAAATGGAGTTCTGCAAACCATGCAAAAGCTTAGTCTGGTTATTCACATGAATCGGGCTGCATGTAAACATGGATGTAAACAGACTGAGTAAGCGGATGGGTGAGTGAAAGCCAGAAGGTAAATTGTGAAATACGTATCCTTGATGAATCAGCATGTGAGGGGGTTGACAATGAGAGTGTGCTGTTCAGTAGGAGTAACTGCATGTTTCTGTAATGAATGGCTGACATGATGATGATTGTTATAACTCTGCAGAAAGAGCATGTCTGGAAAACTATAATATACTGTGTATATACAATTTATACACAACATTAGCAATGTGAGTGAAAGCGTGGACGGGTGATCTGGCAGACTTGTGTAGCCTCAGGCTCACTACTGCATTCATGCTCACACTACTACAACTGCACTCAGTTGACCCACATCATGCAAACATAGAAAAAAAATGAGGGGGTGGGCCTACAGAGGAGGAAGCTGAGATCACCTGATAATCCCATGTTTTTGGGGACTGGGTTCGTGACTGTTGCTCTGTGGTTAGTCAGGCAATAGCTGGGCAGTGTTTCACTCTAGACTGAGTAGTGATAAAGGGAGATTATGGATAGGTTGTAGTTTTATGTAGTTTTTAAATCCTGAGCCATAACATTAGGGGAAGCAACTGTAACTGTAATCAAACCAATATTGTGGGCAAGGTACTGCAGTTTATGTGTTAATTTTCTGTATTATAATTTAAATTCTTTTTTACATATCAACTTTGTGATAGAGGCAAGAAAGATTTCCCAATGGATTAAAAATACACCTCATAAACATAACACACTTTGGTACTGGTTTTATGGCTCTATTTAACCTTGGTTAAAAGAAAACTATCGTTTTGTTTTATACGGTTCTGTCATGACGCCACGGTTTTACCTCTTCTTTTATACGTTTTGTAAGGCAAATTTATTTTGGTCGAATACAACCTTTAAAAGAGAGTTTATTTCTCTGAAACTTCGACTTTGCATCATAATTTTCAATGTGTTACCATGAGAAATAAACGTAACAGTTTCCTTCCGACCCTGCTGGGTGGTAACGCTGAACATCTGATCGAAACGAATGCACTGAAATGGTCACGAAGAAGAAGAAGGCGGCGGAGGAACGAAGAAGAAGTATCGCCTGTTTCCTGTTCCGGGTCTTGGATCCGAAACGTTGTGTGAACGGCGCCACTAAGCAAAAACTTTTACAGAATATTTAGCAGTTTGAGTGTTTTATGCGTCTGAGACTTGATGATTTGTGTGTGAATTTTATATCATAAGTAATCTGGCAGAAGATACAGGCAGAATAAAAAGGTTTGTACGCTTCGCTAAACAGTTACTCGCTAATGTTGATAGCTTCCAGACAGCAGCATGCTAACCTGAGTTAGCAGGCAGCCGGGGAGTTTTGGCGGATGTAATTGATTTTAGCTTGTATGTTGCTCCTGGTTAGCACATTTGCCAGTCAGTGTAACATTGCCGCTATCAGCTGATAAACCGTTTGGACTGAGCGTGCGCGTGTTTTAAGAGTAAATAACTGGTGAACGTTTATGTTTTTGTTGCGCCAGCTTAGTGTGCATGGGTGAGTGACAGACGAGGTTTGTGTGCATGTAGCTCTGTTTTGGACTCTCACTTCAAGGGGACGAGATAGTCCAAAACAGGGCTAAAGTTCATGGAGACATGTTCACGATAACCTGGTTAAATAGTGTTAATGAGTGTTGATTTTACATGTTGTAAATGTTAATTTGCTCTGCTTGATCAGAAGATGTCTCTTCCAAAGCGGGAGGTGGAGGAGTTAAGGCCATGGGTGGAGCGCACTGTGAAGAAAGTGCTTGGTTTCTCAGAGCCCACTGTGGTCACTGCAGCTTTGCACTGTGTTGGAAAGGGACTGGACAAAAGGAAGACCATAGGTAACTGTTCTGGCCGTTTGAGACCTACTGATTTTAATTTCAAGATCCAGTTAAGACCGCATACACTTTGCACGTAGCATCAGACGGTTGTGACGATCGACAAACCAATGAATAAACTAAATCAGTCAGAGACACATTAGTGAGCACGATATCATTATATATGGTGACTAATGAATACTAATATCTGACCACCTGCAGTGTGATTTAAGATGTCATTCTTTTGCATAAAAAACGCTCTTTGAGTGACATTTAACACTATAAGTAATAGATCTTGCTTTCACATGCTGTGTAAATCAACCTAAGTGAAAAACCATAAGCACCAACAAAGCTCCCCATTTCATAGGTGATTGGCTGTGGTGTATTTCATATCCTTCCTGACTCAACTGTCAGGCACTGACTTTTAAAATGACTGCAGAAGTCAGGTCGGTGGGAATCAGGTAAATGGTGTAGTTAAAACATCAGCTTAATCTTCGTATGATCATGTTTTTCTCTGCACTTAAAGGCACTCTGTGATCATGTAATTTTATCATGTCGGTGATCAAAGGAGTAGTAGTGGATTTGTGCTAATTATTTGATATTTTTTTCCCCTCAGACCAGCTGCGTCCCTTCCTTGATGACTCTGCTGGAGGTTTTGTGGAGCGTCTTTTTGAAGCGCTGGAGGAAAGCCGTAGTGCCCGTGGCAACAAAGGAGCAGGAGAAAAGAACCGCAAGAGAGACTTGAAGGTACACAAACCCTCTAGGAGACATTCTTACTTTATGTTATCGCTGTATAACTAAATAATTATACCTAAAACCAGTCCATTTATTTACTAGAAATTATAATGACTACATGAACATGCTTGACAGACAAAAGGGATCACGTAAAGTCAAGAAATCAGGCACAGGGTACATTAGTCAGATTACTTTAAACCCCAGTTTATACAGGGAGGTGAATCATCAGAACCCTGCCTTTAGCCCCTGAATACAATTATTTTTATTAACTCCGATGTTCCTAACACCCCTTGACTGAGACCACGAAATGGAAACTGGGTTTAATGTTTATGCAGAGGTTTCTGAAACCAGATCATTGACACAAGCAGAAAAATAATCATGTAAGTGTTCCAACCATAAACACTCTGAAGTTTGGCTTAATGGTAATATGTCAATACTTGATGATAATCAAATCTTGTTGGTATTCTTCTGTTCTGACTGGTTGGTCTCAGGATGTATTTGGTGATGAAGCTGACACAGGTGCAATGCGAGAAACTCAGGAGCCAGGAGATGGAACAGTGGCGAAGCGGAAACGGGTGCCTCGCTTCGAGGAGGTGGAGGAGCCTGAGGTCATACCTGGACCGCCATCTGAGAGCCCTGGCATGCTTACCAAAATGCAGGTATGATACCGTTTTCTCAGTGACAATTTAGGTTATAGCTAAATAAGTTGTTTTTATGATTAATGTTCTACATTTTCTTTTTACTTTATCTGTATTAATAGATCAAACAGATGATGGAGGCAGCCACAAGACAGATCGAAGAGAGGAAGAAACAACTGAGTTTTGCCTCTTCAGTCCCTGCTTCACCAGTAAGATTTATTTTTTTGCCCAATAAGACACAGTATCAGTACTTTAAGGCAGTATATTCAGTATAATACTGGCCTTATTTCTCCCTGACTAGCGGTTGCCCCTTCCTACACCACAGTCACAAATGGAATCCTCTCCAGTATCGAGGCTTCTTGGCACCTCCACTGCTGCAGCTGCTGGTGGTGCCTCATCCATCGCCCCCTCCCAGGCCGCCAGCTTCATGAATGATGCTATCGAGAAGGCCCGCAAGGCTGCTGAGCTACAAGCGCGCATCCAGTCTCAGTTAGCCATGAAACCTGGTATCCTCGGAGCTTTGGGGAACACTGGGCCTCACAACCTAGTGGCACTAGCTAATCTACATGCCATGGGAATTGCTCCACCGTGAGTAATGTCACAGTATTTAAAGGATTTTAACACCTAAAGATGAAAAAACATTATAGCATTGTCTATTTGTTGATGCATTCTCTGTGTGTCTCTTTTTATAGGAAAGTTGAAGCCAAGGAGGTGAACAAGCCAACACCTCTTATTCTGGATGAGAAGGGAAGAACTGTGGATGCAAGTGGCAAAGAGGTTGAACTCACACATCGCATGCCCACACTGAAAGGTATGCATATAGTGGCCCAATACCCACATACACAATCTTATTTTCTTGTTTGAGTGTTTGTCAATTAATTTCCCTTTCAATGTTTAGCTAACATTCGAGCGGTTAAGAGGGAGCAGTTCCGTCAGCAGCTGAAGGAGAAGCCTGGGGAGGAGTTGGAGTCCACGTCCTACTTTGACCAGCGTGTGTTTATAACACCAGCTCAACGGCCTCGCAGAAGCTTCAAATTTCATGATCAGGGACGCTTTGAAAAGATTGCACAGAGGATTAGAACTAAGGTTGGATTTAACTCCTTAAAATGTTCAGTGTCAGCAATTGTCAACTCTATGCCGGGTTTTTGGAATAGAAAATATCCAACTGTTGAAACGTGGTTCACACAATAACTCGACTTTTGTCCCTCCTGCACTGATCTTTACCTCAATCAGGCCCAGTTGGAAAGGTTGCAGTGTGAGATTGCCCAGGCAGCAAAGAAGACAGGAATCCAGGCATCCACCAAACTGGCCCTGATTGCTCCGAAGAAGGAGGTTGGAGAAGGGGAGGTGCCCAACATTGAGTGGTGGGACTCTTACATCCTGCCCTCAAACATAGACATGTAAGAAACCACTGCTAACCCAGGAACTTAAACATTAAGTATTATGTAAGGTTTAAATGTTAAAACTGTCCCATTTTCAGTGTCTCTCTTTAGAATACTAAGCACAATCTTCATGGCACAAATAACATTGCAGTTTGTACTTATTCATCACATTGTAATCAATTGACATGTTTTTCCTCTTAATGTTATGTAGAACTGAGGACACAAAATTTGAACAGTTGGAGCTCTTTGGTGTGACCAACCTGGTAGAACATCCTGCCCAAATCCAACCTCCTGGTAAGTGTTTATGAGGTTAAATGTGGTCTTTCTTTAAACTTAAATTTTTATTGCTTTTCATGCTATTCCTACAGAACAAACACAAAAGCTGGTGTCAGTGATGTATGCAACTTACAATTTCTCTGTCTGTATAAAGGTTTTAGTAATGTCTTTGAGATGGGGTTTGTTATCAGTCTATTTTTCACTATATTCTTTAAATTTAATGTTGAATTCTCAGACCATGAGTCTTTCCATATCCGTATGTATCTTTTCAACAATGTCCAGAAAATATCTTGGAGTAGGGGCGTCCTGTTTACACAGTTTTCTTGTGATTGCCTTCTTGGTTGCTGCTAATGGAACTGAAACAAAATAGCCATGACATGCCCTACAAACTCTTAATGGTATTGATTTCATTACTACTATAATAATTTACTGGAATGGTTACAATATTTTGTGGGTGTTTTTTTTTCTCAGTGGACACAGATAAGCCGGTCACGCTGGGTGTATACCTGACAAAGAAAGAACAGAAGAAACTGAGAAGACAGACACGAAGGGAGGGCCAAAAAGAAGTGCAAGAGAAGGTTCGCCTAGGACTGATGCCTCCACCAGAACCCAAAGGTACCCACTCATAAATTACTACAATTTAAAAATTACTACAGTGCTAGATTAAACAGAATGTAGCTGATGATTGTTTTCATTTTCTCAGTACGCATCTCCAATCTGATGAGAGTGCTGGGGACGGAGGCAGTTCAAGACCCAACAAAAGTAGAAGCCCATGTCAGAGCACAGATGGCCAAGAGACAAAAGTTAGTAACACAATTATCCTTTACACTGTTTTTCCCTTATTTATTATCTTCTTTTTTTCATGCATCATTCAGAATTTTCCCATTTAACATTATGTGTGATAATCCATGTAAAATAAAAGCTCTTAAGGTTTTTCTAATTCTGTCTCTCTTCCTGCAGGGCTCATGAAGAGGCCAACGCCGCTCGCAAACTTACAGCAGAGCAGAGGAAAGAGAAAAAGGTCAAGAAGTTAAAAGAAGACATCACTGATGGTGTTTACATTGCAGTGTACAGGTGTGTATTTGTAGGGACAGAACAAACACTGCAGCGCAAAAATGTGTAGTGCAGCGTTTGTGTTTCGCAATGTAGATGTGTGTAATTTAAGCACCTTTTCTTCCCTGTACAGGATCCGTAACCTGCAAAATCCCGCTAAGAAGTTTAAAGTGGAGGCTAATGCCAACCAGCTGTACCTGACAGGCACAGTCGTTCTGCACAAAGATGTCAACCTTGTTGTAGTGGAGGGAGGTAAGGGTGAAAAACCTGAACACAACAGCGTACAGGAAAAGGATTCTCAGGCTTAAAGTAGCATCAGTATTCTTGCCATTTCCAGCCTGTTGGTTCTTGCAGTTAAATATTTTTTCTCTCTCAACTATCTCATATTGACATACGCTTTATAATGTTTGCTCATTTCAAGAGAATATCTTTGGTGTTGACATTCAGTGCTAATCATTCATTTTTTTTCTTATTCATAATTTCTCTGAAATGTTATAATAGAATTTTTATAGTAAATATTCTTAGTGAGTTACTTGACCAATCCTTTTCAGTAATCCTTTTTTTTCCCTAAACCACTTTGTTTATTCCACCAATTTTTCAATATTATGATGTTGTCTCCTGTGTGGTTTATCCCCCAAACTTTTCCTTCCAAACTTTGAACAAGCATTTATTTTGATAGACGTTCTTCAAACCCTCTTCAAAACTAAACAAACAACTTTCATTGTGGGGTTGTGATAGAGGATGGAAGGTCCAGAAACCCACAAGGGATAGGATTGCAACAGAACACAAAATATTAGGGAAATGACCTAACTGAAATGACTGGGCATCTGGCAAGTGTTCGGATGCAGGAAAAAGAAAACGTCTAGTTCACAATTCTTAGGCTTCTCTGGGACATTGTAATGTTTAGTATAGCCCAATGTACAAATATAAAGTGTTGAAATAATGATTTGAATTTGAATAAACAGCTGACAACAACATGGAAGACCAATTGCTTGTAGGCATTGTTCAAAGATTTTATAGATGCATCTATTTATGCTATGGAGGATTGTAACATCTCCATTTACCATTCTATTTAACTTATCAGGTACCCCTTGAGAAATTGAAGTTGTAGAAAAATCAAACTTATGGTGGTTGATTTTATATGTGAATTACTTTTTTTTTTGTTTGTTTTAGGCCCCAAATCTCAGAAAAAGTTCAAGAGGCTGATGTTGCACAGAATCAAATGGGAGGAACACAACAGTAAAAGGGATGGTAAGAGTGGCTTGTCTCTTGAGTCTTTTGCCACAGTTATCATGTGTTTGTGCTTATTTCAGTAAAAGTAAACTCTTTACCATTTATTCTTTTTTAGATCCAGATGGTGATGACGATACAAAGAGAAACAACAAGTGTTGGTTGATTTGGGAGGTGGGTGTTCATACATTCTGCTTTCTTAAATATTTAATTTGGATTGTATTTGTTTTGTTTGTGATCTTATTTAAGTCTAATAATTCCTATTGATTCTTCAGGGAACAGCTAAAGAGCGTAGTTTTGGGGACATGAAGTTCAAGCAGTGCCCAACAGAGAGCATGGCCAGAGAACACTTCAAGAAGCATGGCACAGAACACTATTGGGACCTAGCTCTCAGCCAGAGTGTGCTGGACACCACAGATGACTGAAATCTGCCTGGGGGGAGCAAGTAGTTTCAGTCAGCGCCAGACCACCCACCTAGCCCACTTCTCCTACAAGCCCCCAGACCAACAGCCTAACAGCCAGCAGACCATCCATGCTAGCTGGCTGCCTTCAATTTGGGACAGACAAACTTAATTGAGAGACTTGCACATAGAAAAGGAGGAACAATAAACTGTGTGGATATCTTTGTGGGAATGTGTGACAGATCGGAGTGTGTGTAGGACAGTATATGTTGTATGCCTGCATCAGTGTTAATCTCTTTGGTGGTAGGCTCTTCTGTCAGATATTGTTATCTATTATTGGATAGATTACAGTATGCAAATCACTTACCCAAGGCTTTATGTGATGAGGAGAAACTGTCAGATTATGTTGTGACTGAAGTTTTGTGATAAAGTCCCCATGTACACTGATAATAACCTCTGTGTGAGTCAAGCAGTTAATAAACACCACCCCATCAGTAAAGACTGCACTGCTATTGTGCTAACACATTTAGAGTACACCTTTTTATAAACAGTCTATGGAGTAAACCTAGAAAGACACGTGGCTAATGTTACAACGTTGTTTTAAGACATGATTATTACAGGTACATTAAACAGAATTTGAAGCTCCCACGTGTATTTTTTCTTTTCTGTTTGGAGAAAGAGAACAAATCTTTGACTCACTTCAAGCTGTATTTCTCTGTAATATTACAGTCACAGCCTTAAATAAACAACAAAATTTAAACACCTTGTGTCCGTTTTTTTCCGTTAACTAGGTTGGACCTCGCTGGTATTTAACTTGTTCTAACGTCAGACATTAACTCAAACGCTATTTTATCCCGTATTGTTTTGGACTGTAGCTTGTTTTTGTTAGTACAGTTGTGTGTTAATGGCAAAGTCAAACATGGGGGCGTGTTTTCTCATTACATTAGCTCCTTCATCCTCGTCCGCAGCGAGCGATCAACAGACAGAGCTGGAAAGATGGCGGCTGGTTCTGGGGCTGCAAGCGGCCACGGAGCCCGCAGCTCTACCGCTGCTCTGGAAGCGTCTTTGGACCGGCGGTTTCAGGGAGTTTCCAACACTATGGAGTCAATACAGGGACTTTCGACCTGGTGCATTGAAAACAAGAAGCACCACGGCCTCATCGTTCGTTATTGGATGAAGTGGCTCAAGAAATGTGAGTAGCTAGCTTGCCGCTGAAGCTAACCCGCTAGCTAGCACACTTTAGCTAATTCAAACCCATGATCACCTGATCAGCTTGCAAAACTCTGCTGTAGCTTCTAGTAGTAGGTTTTGGTCAGGTGCAGGGCGAATCAGTGCACTAGAAAACGATGTTGATTCATTCCCAACGGGAATTTTAATCTGAAATCGACTGCATCTTTTTAAGGCAACATTGACGTTGTTATCACTGCTTACAATTAGCCGCTAATATTAGCTAAGCTAACGCCTCCCTGCTAGCACTGTTTACCGTTGGGCCTCCCGGGGTTCACGCTCTGGAAAGACATGATTCTGCTTTTTCACGAAGAATTACCATGCACTGCTTATCTCAAATTATGAACTCATGAGATAAAGGTGGTTACAACGTGTTCTGTTACATCTAGTTACATGTCAGCTTTAATCGGTGCTTTGCAGTTTGATCCGTGTGCAAGTTCTGTTTTGGTCTGACATGCAGGATTCATTTTTTGATGAATTGGCTACTTTTATAAAAGCCAAGAAGAAGGGAAAATCTACCCAAAGCAGAATTTAAGAGCCAATGCTACGTTTAAAAACAAAATAAAACAAAAAACAGGATGACTATGGAGAACACCACGAGTTACAACTGAGCTACCGTTTAATGTCACATTGTAATTTGCTGATGCACCTTACAGCAGCCATGGAAATATAACACTTTTTAAAAGTACATTTACTAAAGTATTTTATTTAATTTCAGTTTTGATATACTTATACTTCATTTGCATTTGATTAACATTTTATACTATAACTCAACTATAGTTCAGAGGCAAGTATTGTACTTTTTACTCCCCTACATTTATTTTATTTTGGTTAACTGCAGATTCAAATGAATATAAATATAATATAAAACATGTTCATCAAATGCATCATAATGCATTACTTATGAACCCCATCTTTAGCAGTAGCAACACTGAAGTGACGTACACAGTAATTACAAACTACTACTACTTTTACAGAAGTTAAATTTTGCTAGCAGGATTTCAATATGAGTATTTCTACATTGTGGTGTTGCTACATTTATGTAAACAAAAGATCGGAGTACTTTGACCACTGGTAAGAATGGAAGCAGTTTAACTTCATAAGTTAATGTAATCTTACTGCCACTGTGGTAGCTTGGTGTAAAAGGTATTCAAGCAATTTAAACTTGATAGGTGATTTAGGTTGGTTATATCAAACTTAAAACAAAGAAAACATTTTGGATATATATCCATTATTGGTAAAGTAGGACTACAGAGTCACGCCTAATAGTCTTTGCAGACTAGTGTCACTGAAGTCTGATAAGTGTTTGACCTCATTTCTATATCATGGGGTCTTCTGCATTCTTTCACTAATCTGTTCAGAGTCATCTTTATTATGTTGCTGAATGTTGGAATTCCCATTTATGCAGTTGAGATCTGCTAACACAGTATAATTTTATACTACCAGTTGTGGTTGATGCCTGCTTTTAAAAGCATTCTAGTATCAGTCAAGTGTTTTTGTTACTGCTGATATTGCCAAATCTAGTGCCATTTGCATAAAATTCTAAGTGAAACGGTACTTTAAAGCAGCGCCTATTTACTGTATTGCAGCTGTGTCTGAAAAACTTTTGCATTTGAACCAAGAAATTATGTAGACATTACAAATAGGGCTGCAACTAACAATTGTTTTTTTTTTTTTATTAACATGCCAATTGTTGTTTTGATTATTTGTTTAGGTCTATATAATGACAGAATATAGTAAACAAAAAATGCCCATTGAAGTTTCACAGAATCTAAGGTTATGTCTTTGGATGGCTTGTTTGGTCCAACAAACTGTCCAGAACCCAAAGATATTCAGTTTACAATTGTATGCATCAAATCACCACATTTGAGAAGTTGGAACCAGAGAAAGTTTGTCTTTGCCATTTTTCCTTAAAATAATTGCTAAAACAATAATTTGATTAGTAAAGTAGCTGCAGATTAATTACTGCAGACTAATCGATTAATATACTGATCGTCGCAGCTCTAATTAAAACACAGCACTTTGGAAGTGACTCTCAGCTACTGCCAATTTTTTGACGTTTTGTGAGTCCTGCATGCAGCACTTAAAATACTGCAATTAGCAATCAGAGGTGTCCTGCAGCTTCATTATTTAAATGAGCAAGTCCGTGGGCTTTTTCCGTCATTGTTTTCACTGGTTTGACAAACATCTCAAAAGAACAAAAGCTCTGGGAAAAGCTAGCATCTGGATAGTGTATTAAGAATGTACCTGTTAAAGTGTTGTCTCAAAGCTCAAGAATGAACTTCAATGCTTGCTTGTTTTTAATATTTGACAAAAGTCAAACTTAAAATTACTGCAGGGTTTGAGTTTATGTGCAGTATGTTGTAGTAATGTGATGACTGATCTTCCTTACTAGTGTGAGTTGGTTTGACCAATTGTATACAGTATTCCTGTTGTTGGTATTTTGTACTACTGTAGATATCCCGTACAGGATGCATCTAGCTGTCTTATAGCATAGCGTTACAGAAATGTGCATGGTGTCTTAGGATTTCTAAAAATTTGTAGAAGAGTTATTGTTTTTAGCTGATTGTTTTTTAAAACCAGGAGTGATGAATAGTTGAGTAGATTTACACCAATTTCATCTGGTTCTTAGCTGAATGTTGGCAGAATAGAGAAAGCAATAGAGGTTCCCACTGATATATTTTGTTCTTTGGCCACTGATATTGATTAATAGAGGATGGAATATAATGGGCGTTGCTAATGACTTTTTATGTTGTTAATAAGCAGAGAGTGAAGCTGGAAGCATTCACAAACCAGTTGTAAAATTTTGTCTGCCAGTTGATGATATTGAACATATGCTTTTTAAAATCATCTATATATTTTTGTGGAAGATAAAGAGATATTCGCTGTGTATGCCATGAATTAATGGACAGTCATAAAAAAAAGTATTTTTCTAATAACCCATCATTGTGGTGGTAGATAGAAAAGTTTAGCTCCCATCTTTGTTTGAAAAGAATCGCCAGCTGTCAAACTTTGTTTAGTTTGTATGAGGATTGAGGGCCTGTAATTGTGCTTAATACCAACTCTGATATGTGTTGTCAAACTTTATGGAGGGGGTTTAACAGATTATTGGACTGCATTTGCTTTCATTATGTATGGAAGCCAACACAATGTGTGTATATTTAAAAATATCACAACATCCTATAAGAAAAAGTACATGAAAACTACATTAAGATAATTATGCTAGGAACAGTCAATATTTCTGCATGGAAGTGTTGATTAAAAGTTAAATGTGTAACTTATAAGTGTTAAAAGACATCACTACAAATGGTGAAAGCCAAAGAAGTTACAGACATTTTGAAATCTTCACTACAGAGAAATCTTTGTTTCTTAAATGCGCAATTTCAAGTACAGTGTCTTGCTTGCAGGAACAACACCATCAAACGCATATTGACAAGACCTTTTCTAGGCCTCAGCCCTAAAATTATTAGATTTGAATTATCCATTAGGGAGTTCCCAGTCGAATCGTCATCGTCGCTCAAATCATTATTTGGCTATTTTTTAAAAATACCCCGCTGCATCCGTGCCAACAGAGGAATGCACGGTAAAAGTTTATGCTGACAACCCACAATGAACTGCTGTGCACTGGCTGAGCCACTGTTGTCTGATGGAGAGCAGTGCCAAGAGGCAATCTACCGATCATCATTTATTGCTGGTTCTAGACTATGAAATGTTTGTTCTTGTGTCAGAAAATGACCTATATATGTCTCAAAGGGTATAAAGCTGATGCATTTTGTCTAAGGACTATCTGTGTCAGCCAGTTTCCGAAGCACATTTTTCTGTTCCCCTATCTTGCAGGTAAACATTAGTTTGCATTTATTTTAGCATGTTATTTCATCTTCTATTTTATTTCAATGCAGTTGAGGAAAGAAAAGCTTGTCATGTGGGGAGGAGTGCCTGAAATGATCTAAATACCTGGCAGTATGCCCTCATGCCTCAGAGCCAACATGCCATTTTTGGGATATTTGTAGCATTAGTTGTGTTTGTGCACCAGTCTTAGCTGTCGTATCAGTAGTAGTGTTTGGTAAATGTGCTTGTTTGATACTTTGAAGTACTACAATGTTAAAATAATGGAATAATAAGCAAATTACCATTGAAGCTAAGTGATGTTACTACTGTGGAGATTTTTTACTTTTACAGAGGAAAAAAATTCAGAACCTACCCTTCAAGGTACAGCATAGTTTCATGTGTGTCGTACAGGAGGACTTCAGTGTTGTGTTTTAGAGCATTTCTAACAGAACTGACACACATACAAGTTTACAGTTAAATTACTATTCAAATGAATGCCGGTTATCAGATAATCCATGTAATGTCTTTGTGGTTGTGACTGATCCTAATAAAATCAGGTGCATACATCATAAGGGAACAAAAAATATTCTAGTAATAGTAAGATATAGTAATAGAAGATATTATTTTGAATTTGAGAAGAAGTTCATAATTTGTTAATTTTATTGCTGCATGCCCTATATTAGAAATTTTACTTGACTCTTATTATTTCAACTCAAGGTTTTCAGTTGACTGAATATTATTTGTTTTTTTTTAGACTGCTGAAGGGAAACATAGATCAAACATAATCTAACAGTCTGTTATGCAGGTTTAATTTAGATTTGTAAAGTCTGTCCAAAGGCAGTACTTTTGCCATGACATTTGACATTTGTACAATACAAATCACAGAGACTGATTTTTTGACTTTTTCCCAATTGTATTGTACCAGGGGGGAAATGAGCAACAAGCCGATAGTTTTGTAATGTTTTAAGAGCACACCGATACAAATGAGATGTCATATTTGACATATTCAGTTATAATTTGCTGCTGTAGACTTTGTGGATATTTGAAACTTCTCTGTTGACTGTGTTTCTTGTGTGGCTCTTTGCTGTTCAAGCAACTTTTATCGAAGTGTTTGAGATGAGGATGCAGGTATGTTCTTTTGGTTTCAGACACATCTCAATGGAGATTGTAATTGCTCCTGTGTTTTGGTGGTCATAACTGTTGTGTGTTTGTCTATGTATTCTCATTTGTTGCACAATGCCATGTAGATACACCTTCCACATTATTCTCATTTCAGCTATTATTGTAAATCAATTTGATAAAAAAAATTTTTTTTAAATGCTTTAATGTCAACCAGGTTTCTTGTGAACCCTCATTATTGTGTGTTTAAAGCAATGGTATAGGTTGTGTTTACTTTAACATCCTGATACATTTTGGGGTTGTTAACATTATTACTGATATTTAGGAGTAAAAGAACTAATACATTTTACAGTAAGAATCTCTCAATGAATCTGATTTCTCTCTCTTTTTTTTTTTTTTAAAGCTCTTCTAATGCTAATATGACATACCTTATCTGTGACAAGCCCATGTTGTGTGACTCCAGGTTGTAATTCCAATTGTTTGAATATTTGCCTCACTTGTAGCACTTTGTCTCCGCCTTTTTTGTTTACTATTCGATCTAGTAAATCAAAGTGATTTACTAATGGTGCAGATATATTAGACCAACCAGGGTGGTCGCATCTGAAATTTGACAAAATGTGACATAGTAGAGAAATTTAAAGGCATAATTTTCCTCTTGAAAGGCAGAGAATATTAGCTAAAGTTTGTGTTAACTGGCTGTAATTTAATCCTGCCTGGTAAAAATCAGGCTACTAAATCTATTTTAAGAAGCAGTAGAAATGTTTGTGTCCTTGCCAATATTTTATTTCTTTTGGAAATGAATGAATGGATGATGGTTTAATACTAAAGTTAGGTGATCATAGAGACATATTTCCAGACCTATGACTGAACTAAAGCAGTAAAGCAGGCACAGTCTTCAGCCTCCTGTTTAATCATAGCTGTTTCTAGGTTTAGGTAATCTGAATGCCATAAAGGCTTTTGGATGAAACCCAATTCACACAAAGGCAAAGACCGTTATTACAGGCTGATTTTGACTTCACTGGATAAACACAACATAATACAGAATGTATAACTTATGGCAATTATACACAAACCATTTGATGATTTCATGATTACTTGGCAAGTTTGTAAAGTGGCATTTCACAGCTGATCACATGATGGTGCAAAATCTTTTGAAAATGTCCTCTTGTGAGTCTTGTAAAAATGCATGTTGGAGTGAGTATAGACCCCAGTTGTCAGAATATGTTGTGGTATTAATTTCAAATTTTTAAAAAGCAATATCTAAGCAGATTTAAAAAAAAAAAAAAATTCTTTTTTTAAGAATTGAGACTAAGATGAAAAATGAATTTGTCAGTGCTGTCTAATGGGTGAACTATGTTATAAACTTTGTTTGTACTGAAATTTCTTGTTCCTTATAACATTTTACACTGATTCAATATGTCTGTGATAAGTCACTGTCGACCAATATCCATTTGTCAGTCTGCCTCTAGCCTTGAACCATGTTTTACATTTTGTGCCCTTTGGAGTAATGTATACCCTTTATGTACTAATTTTTGCACTTACTTAATAACGGATAGTTCAGAGGTAGACAGTTGTGTGTATGTGTCTTAACCGCTCCAGTATCAGGACACCACAGTACACCCTTACACCCTTAATCTTATGCTGTGTTCTTTGTCTCCTTTTCTTCAGCTGACAATAATCATCGCTTGAATCTCTTTTACCTTGCCAATGATGTGATTCAAAACTGCAAAAGAAAGAATGCCATTGTCTTTCGTTCAGCCTTCGCAGAGGTCCTTCCTAATGCTATCCTGCTCATCAAGTGGGTACTCAGTGTTGGTGTTCACCTGTAGTACTGGGGTAGTAGTAGATGTGTTTCTTGTTTCAATATATATGGCTATTACTGGTTTTAAAAAAGAAATGCGTCATCTTGTGTTGTCATTTTTCAATGTCAGAGATGGAAAGGTACGTAAGTCAGTGGAGAGGATCTTTTCTATTTGGGAGGAGAGGAGTGTTTATCCTGAGGAGGTCATCGCCCAGTTCAAAGCCAGCTTCAACAAAAAGGAAAAGGAGCGAGAGAAGCACAAGGAAAAAGAAAAGGAGAAAGAAAAGGAGACTCCACCTGCAATTGGTCAGTGTGTAACTAGTCGTGTTAATCAAATCTAAAAGTGCAATAAGTTTCAGCCAATTAATAATAGATTACAAATTATTTTCAGATTCAGTAGTAAGTGTATGTGTTAAGTTTATATTTGACTTTTATTCTCTAGCCCCAACGAACACCAAAGCTGCCCTTAAGTCCAAGATCGTAGCGGAGTTCACAGTAAGTCGTTTGTGTTGTGTTAGCTTTGTCTTGCAAGACTTATGATGTAAACATGTCTGAGACAGTGCCGTCAGTGATTTACATTTTGATTTGTACTCTGTTTCTTTTCTAGCCTCACTCCCTCATTGAACAGTTGTCGAAGTATAAGAGAGCAGTTGCAGAAGAAGAGTTCAGAGAGAAGCAGCTGGCAGCTCTCAGAGTGGATGTCTGCAGCACAGAGGCCCTCAAGAGACTTAAAGGTCAGATGTCACAGCTTATTCCTGCATCATCACACCTTTATTACCCTGTGCACTTTATGTCTTAAACCCCAAACATACTCGACTCTTTATCTGTACCCTCTTCATGGAGGGTAGATGTAGGTTCATGGAGATGTAAATGCAGGTACATTAGAGAGGTCCATGTAATATTTCTGTAAATTTTTAAGTAGAAAGTTGTTCAAATGAAAATGGTTCACAGTAATGTCTGGGATTATCCTGAATAAGATGGGTTTCTTTAACTGGTACTGTTGATTCAGTATATAAGTTCTGTTGTAAACCATGGGAACACTGAGTTGTCCTTAAATATCACGTGAATGTTTTGGGTTTTACTCGACAGATAAATTCACATTTAGGTCCAGTAATATACAAAAAATATCGATTATCCATAAGAAGTGGACATTACTGCTTTATTTTACATAGTTGTGAAGTTACAGAAGTTAAAGGGAACTATATTATGAATAGAATCATTTTTAGAAGACGTAAGACAATTTTCTTCTTTGTACAGAAGAAACCTTGTATTTGACTTTTTTGCTTGTTTGTCAATTGTCTCATCCTCCAGACAAGGCAGGAGGCAACAAGTTTGCTAAGGACTTTGAGGATGGCAGTTTGAAGCTGCAGGAGTTTGTCAGCTTCCTGGAGAAAGAGTTGAAAACAGGGCCTCCTCTGCTGGAAGCTTTGGGAAACGCAGACATTTTCTACGAGATGCAGTACAAGGAGGTTAAGATTGTGGCCAATGTGAGTGTTGGATCCAATTATTGCATCGTCACTTTCCCTGGTAGTGCTTACAGGGCGCATTGTGAAAATCTAAAGACATAAAGATCTATAGAATTTGTTTTTGAGGAGAGGAATTGAAAATTGTTTAGTAGACAGTTATTTGGTACTTGAAAACTTGAAATGTCATTGTTTCTCTCTTTCAAAAGAAAACTCATAAACAGAATGATGACCCTAGACATTTATTGTAACAATACCTTTCCTTTTAAGGATGACTGTGAATTTATCCTAGAAAACAAATAAACGTTACAATAGATACAAGTTAATTTGAACACCTTTTATTTAACTCTGTGTCCCCTACTTTCTTTCTGCCCAGGCATACAATGCCTTTGCCAGCCGTGTGGCCAGTCTTAAAAGGAAATTGGATTCCCTCAAGTCGACTCTTCCTGGACCTGAGGACTCCCCCATTCCCTCGCCCTCCGAAGATGCCCCCTCCCCGACTGGCTCTGATTCACCCTTCCTGGGACTGGGAGCTAGCAGAGCCCAGGTGGATCCAGAGCTGGATGGCAAGGCCATGGATGATGGAGAAATACCAATTGACAACAGAGACATGGAAGACATGGATATGTCTGATGAAGAGGCTGACGCAGCAGGGGGTTAGTGGCTACAGAGTGTTGTAGATCTATGGTTGCACCGTGTTGAACATTTTCTTCTTCATATAGATCCATATCAGGCTGCCCAGTTGTAGGGTTGTGATTCAGATTTGAAAATGTATAAGCTCTTTGAATTATTTTCACTAGCAGATGAGAAGAAAGACAAGGCCTCCACTGCTGTTTCCAAGGCTACAAAGTCAGATGCATCGTCAAAGCCTCCAACTACTCCTACGAAAGCTTCCAAGACAAATGCTACCACTGCTGCCACAGCCACTCCAGGAACTCCCACCTCTGCTACTGCTCAAAGTACTCCAACCACCCCGCTAGGAGTCAACCTGGCAAAGGTGGACTTGGGAAAGATCAGCTCCATTCTCAGCTCCCTCACATCGGCCATGAAGAATACAGGTATGTTTAGGGTTGGGAGAAGATGGTGCGCTAATGATCAAGGCCTGTTGGAGTGATGCATTTAAGAATTTCCCTAAGACCGTCAGTCATTTTGAGGCACAATTAAATACATGGTCATGTCTGACAAATACATTCTGAGCCATTGCCAGAGGTATGTCTTATCTTGTTGAAAACTTAAAGTTGTTTTTGTCCTTTCTTTAGCATCAAGGGGTTTGAAATGTTGTGATACATGATGATATATGATATATTGTTAAACTGCGCAAATTATTGTAATTATTTATTAAACAGGCCTCAAATATATTTACATAACCTTTTTAAATAATGTTAAATGTGAGAATTCTGTCCAGACCTACTTTTATAAAAATAAATTTTTCCCTGACCTGAAAAAATCCACACCTGCACTGCATGATGTAACCAGTGCAGAAATTAAGTTGAGAGCTTTGGATCAATTTAATGCGCTTGAGTCATTTCTGAGATTTATGCTATGGCTTTGATCTTCCCATCTCTCTATCCTTACCTGCCTCTCAGCAGCTAGTCCATCACCTCGGCCATCACCTGGGACTCCCACCACCCCCTCTGCCCAATCGACAGCCTCTAAAGCAACCCCTCCAAGCCCTGCCCTGGCCAGCATCCTGTCACGTGTTGACATCACACCTGAAGGCATACTCAATGCCCTGTCTAAAACAAACACACCAGGTAAGACACACAAACATTGCTTGTATTTTTAATTGCAACTGGCATTTATTCAATATTATGTGCAGTGTTTATGAT
The DNA here is from genome assembly GCF_021018895.1 of Seriola aureovittata. NCBI lineage: Eukaryota > Metazoa > Chordata > Actinopteri > Carangiformes > Carangidae > Seriola > Seriola aureovittata. Next base: position 12,317,933 of record NC_079370.1, on the reverse strand, counting down.
ATACAAGGATATTATTTGTCTATTATATTATTATCTCTTTTTCTCTGCCCCCATTTGTTTCTGTCTTTGTGCAGGTTTGTCCTCTCTCCTGCAAAGTGTGACAAACACTGCCTCCGCTCCTCCCACCCGAACCTCCCCAGAATCATCCACAGTGAAAACCCCACTCACCCCAACCACGCCAAAAACAAAACCCAGTCTGGGGAACAACCTCAAACGAGACATGCCCGGGAGAACCAGAGACTGGGAGAAAGAGTTACAGCTGTCCCCTCCTCCCCCACCCCCTCCTCGTTCCTCAGCTCCTTCTGTCTCTCCCCCCAGCCTAGAATCAAAAATCAACAGTTTCTTGCAGGGTAATCCAGGTTTTAGTCTTGCGCTAGGTGATGTAAGTCCTGACGGGGTGGATGGGACCCCAGTGAGAGATGAGGCTGCTGGCACGCCGACCCAGGATGAGATGATGGACACACCTGGGAGTGTGCCAGAATCTCTAGGGTCTTCTGGAGGTCATAACCTCTCACCCACAGCCTACCGCAGTGAACCCTGGGACGCAGTGATCACCCCATCAGGAAGTAACAACGATGGAGACTTTCTGGGGTCCTCATCTTCACGATATGGAGCTGGGAAAAAGAACAGCACAAAATTAAAGGAAGATGAAGCAATGAATGTAAGGAGGCAGGTCTCCTCCTCCCCCAGTAATGACATGAAGGGTAAGAAAGATGGGCATCACAGTCAGTTAAGGATGATGGGCATCAACAGAGCGATGGGAGAGAGGAGACTCTCCGCAAGCTCTCGTAAAGCAAGCACTGGCTCAGATGACGGCGGGCTGAGCGGAAAAAGGGAGGATAAGGGGAGAGGTCAAGAGTCTCCAGGTGGGGATGGGAAGGAGGGTCAGTACCATCGTATTGAGACTCTGGTGTCGCCCTGCACTGAAGGGGCACCCATTCAAACTCTGGGCTACTCGAACCGGCCTCTCACTGGAGAGCGTATCAAGACGGTGGAGAGCATCCGTGTGATTGGCCGAGGCTCTCGGCGAGGGGGAGGTGCTGGCGGCCGGCCAGGCGGAGTGATGTGGTATGAAGAGGAGGAATACATGGAAGCTCAGCCTCCCTCACCCCATACTGTCCCCCCTCCTCTTAACATTGGCCAGGGTGGCACTGAGGACATGACCCCCTCCATGCCTCCTCCTCACCCACAACTCCTCCTCCCTCATCTCCACCCTCCTCCGTCCCACCCTCATTCACATCCCCCTCCCCAAGCTCAGTTCCAAATGCCCTACCACACAGAGAATATCCAGACCCCTCCTCCATCACTACTACACCAGCATCCTCCTCCTACATCTCCTTTCTTCAGTGGTCCTCCACCAATGCCCCGCCCCCCTCCGCCCCCCATACCACAGCGCCCTTCCCCTCCACCTAACCACCCTGTCGTGCCCTCTGCAGTCATGGTGGGAGGAGTGTTAGTCCCTGTTGACCGTCCTCTATCTCTTCCTCCCCCAATTAGACCTGAAGGTGGAGAGCGAGGTGGAGTAGGGCCCAGAGGAAACAAAGTGGCCCCTCCACCCCTCATGACATCGTTGCTAGGCGAGCCCCCTCAGCTGCCCCGTCCTGGCACAGTTAAAGAGGCTTTTGTACCACGTCATGCACCCCCTCTCCACCGCCCAGGTACCCCTGGTGTCCCTCCACCTTTACTGGGCAGAGTGAAGGAGCCTTTAAATCTACCTCTTCCATCCCCCTCTCCCTCTCCCACATCCTCCACAACCTCACCCTCCACGCCTAATTCCCCTGCAGTCGACACTGCACCCACTCGCCTTTCAGCTCAATCCGCTGCCCCTCCCCTCCAGAAAGCCCCCACTAGTCCTCCAGCTCAACCCCGCACCCAAACCTCTAACCCTGTTCCCCTCCTCAACTTGCCCACTTCTCGGCCCCCAATCCTCTCGGTCCCCATCTCACAGAGACCTCTTCTGCGAGGCCGAACCCCCTCTCAGCAGCTAAATCAAGATCCACCCATGGGCGGGTTTCGTGGGGGCAAGCGGCCCGGTCCTCCATTCACAGGTGGTCCATTCCATCATGGGCAGAAGAGACCCTTCCTCCCCCCACGCTACTGAAGTGGTCATCTATGACAAGCTGAATGAGAAGTGCAAGCCACACATCTAGCATCGCAGTGTGTGTGTTAGCCCCACTGGTATGAGCCCAGATATCTTTACTCTGTTAATTAGCTTGAATTAAACTACCTTGAGTCGTGTGTAAATAGCTGATTAAATCTTCATGCTTTCGGTAGGTAGCCAGCCAACCAGTCATCTAACACTGTACAGTATAGCAAAGAGGTTATCAGTTGCATAGTGCATAGTGTTTTGTAACAACCCTCAATCTGTCCCTTTTTCCATTTCTCCATACAAGTAGAAAAAAAGTTTCACTAGGTCTGATTCAAGAGTGACATAACCATAGGAAGGAAACATAGTTCAAGCAGAAATGAAACTATACTTTTATTTAGATTTTGCCTAGCTGTGTGATTGTTCAGTTACTCTACCCAAGAGAGGGAGACCAGGAGAGTGAACCGGAAAGGCATGGCTCTCATGGGATACATGGGAAAAGAGAAAAAAAGCAATAGTTTGATATTTTGGGAAATAAGCATGTTTTGTTTTCTTGCTGAGAGATCATTCTCTGTTTGCTAAATATAAAGCTACAACCAGCAGCCAAATAACATAGCTTAGCATAAAGACTGTAAATGGGGGAAACTAGCTAGCTAGCTACAAGTTGTGGTTTTAGGGGGGATAGTTTTGTGTCTGGGTGCAGTGACTTCATTGAGTCTCTGCTGGTTGCCTGACAAACCTCACAGCAACATCAGGACTCCAGGAAGTCACCGCTCCCAGCCACAGAAGGTGGATTGATGATGTTACCTTCAGTCAGCGCCAGGCTAGCCGTTCGCCCGTTTACAGTCTTTATGCTAAGCTAATTGTCTCCTATCACCAGCTTCATATTTAACAGACAGTTATGTCTTCTAAGAATAACCAAATTTCCCAAAATGTCAAACTATTGCTTTGAAAATATTTAACTGAAGTGATGAAAGTAGGTCCTAAAGTAATCTCTTCTTCCATGAGTGTGTGTGTGTGTGTGTGTGTGTGTGTGTGTGTGTGTGTGTGTGTGTGTGTGTGTGTTGTGTGCTCTAAGAAGGTATATCTCATTTGAAGTGCTGAGATTTGTGTTGCAGCTGAGGTTAACATTTAACATCATATTTCTTGAGTACCTGCTGTAAATAATATTCTTCTCTTGCTCAACCTTTTTCACCTTTCTATCCCTCCCCACTGTATATTTCTAAGCTTGTAAATATAAAAATACTGAGATGATACAGCTTTTTCTCTTCAAGCTCTTGTTTCTGTTAATGAGGACAATGATGGTCACTCACGCACCCCGTCTTTACTGTGAATGAGGCCTTGGATAAGCTTTAGCTCCAGAAGAATTTCTCTGCAGTATCTGTCGCACCTTTCTGTCCTCCTTTTGAAACCACCAAGCAGAAGAGGAGGGTGAAGATAATATGTATTTTTATTTCTAACATAAATGTCTGCCTGTGCGCGCTTCAACTTAGACTTTGGTCATGAAGATACTCAGTAGAGGATGGTGGGTGGGGGGAGGCATATCAGTTTGAACCACACTCTTGCTAGGCTTCAACATGTACTGACTTGAATAAAATCCAGAGTTTCAATTCAACTGGGGGGGGAGGTATTTTATTTGGTCACTATTAATCACTTAAATTGCGCTGTTTTAATTCATTGCGCTGTTCAGCTGTATGTTCAGCCTGTTTTCAGAGAAATTGTTTTCATTTACCTACACAGCTGCTGCCATTTCCATATTACATTAACATTTAATGCCTCTATTTTTTGCGCTGTATTTTTCTACTAGATAGATGTGGCAATTTACCATTTGCAGCAGCAGCACCCACAGATGATATCAGGGGGGTGAAGAGATTTGAGCCAATTATGATTGTTTTTAAAATGGTTTATTTAAATACTCCAGTTGTTTTGGCCCCTTCCTCTGTTTTGTTTCTTTGCTAATTTCATGCTTTCTCCCTCGAGCCCCCTTGTGCTCACATGGCTTCATTCAAAAACACTTCTGCACCTCTCAACACATCTGGGAGTAAAAAAAAAAAAAAGGGTCAGCACAATAGCAGCAGTCCTTCCTCTTGTACAGGAATTGTTGCCATAATGCTGCTCTCTGTCCTACACTGATGTAGTGTATCCACATAGTGAGAGGTGTAGGCTGAGTGTTGGTGTCAAAGCCTCATGTCTCCTGTGTTTGTCTGATCATGGAATGTGTGCTGTCTCCTGTGCTCATTTACAAGTTGACTTGAAAATACAGTTCATCAAGACGCATTGAGATACATTGTAAAAATGTAACAACAAAGAGGATATTTGTCACTGCAGTGTTAGCACATCATCAGAGTTCTGATGTTTTACTGATTGTTATACTAGTCTGTTACCACTCTGTAAACTGTATGTCTGTCATCTCTGCAGTCACACAATCAAACAGCTAATAATCAACCCAAATTAGTTTGGTGTGATCACAGAAAGCTAGAATTGTTAAACAAATTTATGCTCACTAAGCACCTACCAAGTTCAACACTTATAATGTCCCTGTTAATAACCTCTTTGTTTTCCCTTGACCTCAAGACAACTTTGACAAGATGAGTTTGAAAATGACTGAAGAAGTGACAAAGTTGATGGTCTGTGTATATTTGATAAGTTCAATTGCTATTACTGCTGTTCTCATCAATGATGCTATATCACTGGTCTTTGAGTGTCCAATCCTTTCTGGTGTGATGCACACATTCAGCAGCAGTTATTTGACACAGTGAATATATGCATACATATTTATAATTTTTTTTTTTTTTTTTATAGAGAATATCACATTACTATAAGGAAGACTTTTTTGTCAGTGCTTTCATGGAGTGACTTGCATCAATTTTCCTCACATTTAATATATCTCATTTGTTTGTGGTTGCAACACTGACTGTCTTAATTTAACGGGGGGGGGGGTGATTTGCTGTTTTCTATAACTTTTTTTCCTCAACTGACTTTTCTCATTACCTCTTTGAGGAGACTTTTGTCTCTCTTTTTTGTTTCCACCGGACATTTGCACCCTACAATGCACACTGTTGATGGAAAGCCATATTTTAGGAATGTAATCTAAAATTGTTGCAACCCTACTTATGTTTGCTTTACACTTCGGTATTGGCCATCATTACATAGGCCTCATTTGCAGAATTCAGCAGCCATGAACTCCGTCGCAACTTTACAGAATAACACTTCAAGCAATGGCTGTACAGTTATCAATTAAATGATCAACTTTTTACATATTATCATTCAGTTAATGACGTAAGAATGAATTAACTTAATGCAGTCATGTTGCATCAACATCTTCAGCATCAGCTACACTAGACATTCATAGGGAAGTGTTTCATTATGGCGTCTATGCCATTATTCTACAGTGAAGAGTGTAGTGTTGTTAATTGTACAGCCAAACTGTTCTTAATGTTAAATACTTACTCTGCACCTGCACCACAGGCAAACCTATCAGCTCTCCTTTTCAGGCAGTTGTCTGTCAAAAGCCAACACGGCCTCTTAATTTAAAATATGTAGCATTTTTATAACCCAACCTTCTTCATACATGTGTGTGCTTCAGTTTACCATGGACATAGTGAAGTGAGTAGGTTGTCCCACCTTTTAAAAGCCACACAAGGTTTAACAATAATTGGGTCCAACCACAGTTAAATGGTCAAGCTTTGGACAGTTAGAATTGGTGACATGAAAACATATTTAACGCTGGCTGAATGCACAGTATTTATATCATTAGTTGCTTAAATGTATTGTATTTGATATCAGTCGTTATCTCTTTACTATGTAGAGGGACAATACTCTTTCTGAAAGTGTAGTAGCTCCCCCAAGTGGCAGTTCAGTGGTAACTTCAGTTGTTAAGTCTTGTTCTACTGTTACTACTGTACAAATGTTGACTTCTGAGATTGGTGAAAACCAAAACATACTCACGCCCCTGTTCAGAATGAACTGAGTTTTTCTTCTGAACGTTGCAGGGTCGTCGCAGTCAATTTGTACGTTATTGCATGTAAGAAAGTTTATTCAGGGGTCACTGCATTTAGATGTCAATTTTAACATTTCAGAACTTTTTGCATTTTGTGTTTGTTGTAATACTTTCCGCGAGGTTGACTTTAAAATGTGTCAGTTATTTGAACAGTAGCTTCAGTGAAGATGGTTTTCCTAGAGGGTAAAATACTAATTGTATTCAGTTAGATTTTCTCTATTACTGATTTAAAAGATACTAATGCTTCGGGTAGCAAACCAGTAGACTTTAGATGCAGCTGTAACAGCTGTGAGCTCTTCAATCCAAGAGTGCAGCTCCATAATGGAGCTCACAGACCCTGCTGGTCAGTCTTCAGGTCGGTGTGTGAAGTTTATTTGGGTGGGTGCATTTTATCCCACCTCCTGTCCATATGGATGGGTTGTGTGTGGCGCTGCACCTGTCGTAAACTCCTAAAGTGTGCGCTGTTTTGATCAGCACATATTTAATCCAGTCTGAAGCACCTGACCTGACTGCATGGCTGTAGGTGTTAAGATTGGGATATTATTTGCTATCTTAGCTAACAACTGCAGATGTCCCGCTCTTAACGATATGGGCAGTTCCTCTCTGGAAGCGCGCTCTGGTGTCGACTTTTGGGAACGCGCACGCTACTTCACTGCAGCGTCAGAGTGTTGCGCCCATGACGTCAGTGCTGCTGTCCTAATTCGTGCTTCCGGTCTAATGGCCGCTTACAGAGAAGGGGACAGTAATGTGGGATTTTTGGAAATGAACGCGTTTGTTTAGGCAGGTGTGTTTAGGATGGCGGTGACACAGCTGTTCCGGCTGGTTGTCTGTCGGCCGGCAGCTCGTGCGACATTTCGCGCGCACAGGAGGTACAGCAAGGTGCGCAAGCTTGTCTTTACTGCAGTACAGTAACTACAGCTAACGTTATGCTAACAGTGTGTGTATGTGTTTGTGCTGTCAGTGTACAGAGCTGCAGCTGTTGTTGTTTGTCCACTGTGGAGATGTAGCTGTTTTGTGCTGTGACTAATGTTTCTCTAGTTTTCATCTGTCATTTTCAGTTACATTGGACATGGTCTGATACTTGGTTTTTGGACAGTTATATACTTGGGATATCTAAGTACAGATGAAATCCATAATCAATGATTCAGTTGAGAGAAAATATGCAATAATTTTGATGATCAATAGTCGTGTGATTTACTTTTCAAGCAGAAATGGCAAGAATTAACTGGTTCCAGCACCTTAGATGTGAGGACTTGCTGCTTTTCTCTCTTTCATATCATTGCAACTTAAATATCTAATCTAATTTATTGAACAAACCAAGGTATTAGAAGATGTCTTGAGCTCTGGGAAACTCAGATAGACATTCTTCACAAATTTCATCATTTTTCTGGACAAAACAAATAATCCTTCAATCCAGACAGTAACTGGCAGATAAATCAATAATGCAAATAATTGTTATTTTGAGCCCTGATGTACAGTAGGTGTCAGTGTTTGACTTTAGGGACATAAACACATCCATAATTTCCACTTTCTCTTTTTTGGCTTGATGCCTACCAGTTGATAATTTGACATATGTATATCAGTATTAGATACACAAATTAATATTAACTAGGAATGAGTGATTAGAAAATATAGGAAAATCATCAGGGTGATGTAGAGGCATTTAATTTATCTTTGCTTTAGTTTTTTAATTTGTGAGATATAATGTTAATTCAACTTAGGACTGTGGTATCATTTACTATAATTCAGCTGTTACGATGAGGAAAAGACAAAACTGAAGCCATAACACATTGTTTGGTTATAATTTAGTTGAAACTGTCTTATAGAGGTGTTCATTGAAGTTTTGGAGGAATGATTTTTGAGGCTGTTTGAATTATGTTGCATTAAAATGACAGGTGCCTTGAATACTTAGTTCACTCCCTATGTATCAATGAGGGTACTATGTAATGTAAACTAGGGGTGAGGGATCCACTCTGCCAGAACACTAAAATAGTTTAAAACTATGCCATCATGTTACCATTATACAGATTTTAAACTGAGGGAAAGCCAGAATTTACATATGGTTACAGCCAAAATCTCTAAGAAATGGCCTTTTTATTCGAAATATTTATATATCTATCATAGCATGCCTCCCAGTTGCATTGCACATGTGTGTCCTACTTTATATATCACTTCTATCATCCTCTCTTCCTTTTCACCTCTTTTCATGCTTATCTCTGTCTTTCCTGTCCAGCTGCAGGTGTCCCCAGTTTTATCTGAGCGACTCCGAGTCTTTGAATCACTCAGCGAGAAACAAAGCAGTAAGAAGAGAGTTGAAATTTCAGAGAAGCCCCTCAGTATCCAACTGGCCGATGGCCGGACAGTGAAAGGAATAGCTGGTGTGACCACACCTCTCTTAATTGCTCAGAGTGTTCGGTAAATATATAATTCACACAGAAATGTTTTATTTCATTGTGTTTATTTCAACTTTAGTGCCACAACAATTTTATTTCATGTGTTGTTGCAGGGCGAAGGGAGTGTTGGTGAGTAAGGTGAACGGGGAGCTGTGGGAGCTTGGACAACCTCTAGAGGCAGACTGTGAACTACAACTTCTTGGGTTTGACACAGTAGAGGGAAAACAGGTAATTACACATTTTCCCTTAAATCTCTCTTGAGATCCTTCTAGATGTCTGAAACGTAGCATTTTTTTTTAAGGTGGAATTTAATATTCTAAGGGATTACATCCTCTTTCTTTTCCTAATCATTTTTTATTGACCTCAGTGGAAATGTCCCGGCAAAGATGGGTGGGGTAAACTTAAAATATAACATCAGTGAAAGACAATCATGCCACTAAGAGATTTAATCTACTAACCTGCTCTCTACCACCTGCCCTCTTTTAGGCAGCGTGGAGGACAGGAGCGTGTGTCCTTCGCGGGGTGTTAGAGAGGGCCTTTGGTGCAGAGGTGTGCAGAGAAGGAACATCAGAGCTCAGGTTTTACTGTGACCATCTGCTAGATAACAGGTAAGATATTCATGTAATCATGTCTGATAAAGGATCACAAGTGGGATCTGTGTTGGATGCAGGGACATGTTGTTCTTTAGGCGCAACTGTGTGGTCTGTGAAATCTGTCACAATATCATCTGTCCTTGTGTGGACTATTTGCACTTGTAGAATACATTAAGAATAACTTGCCTACACAAAAATTTATTATTCTTTAAATGATATTTGGCAGTGGTTTTTAGGCTTCTCTGTCTTGAAGAGGCTCCATCATGGCCTTGTGTTTTTCTTTTTTTGCCTCTTTACACTTTACACTCTTTACCCCTTTTCCCCTACAGGGATTATTAATGTTCATCTCACACAATATTTACAGAGCCCTAGATTTCTATTCCTTCCCGATAATCATGTCGAAGCTTGTGATTCATTCTTCATACCCTTAGATGTGTCTTACTGCTGCAGATTTTTCTGTTTTCAATGTTTTACCTGAGTCGTGTCTCTACCCACAGTGCCTTGTCTCTAAATGATGTAGAGGACAGGTGTAAGGAGGCTGCAGCCCTCAGTCTTCCTCTGTCCAGACTGGAGCTGAATACAGACGAGGTACAAGAGCTCTTTCAGGTCAGTAACACCAGTGTCTCTGCTGTACCAATACACCAGTTTCACACAGGATATTTTTGTGTTAACATAGCAAGAATAGCACAGTAATTAATCACACTTTTGCTCACAACTGCTCTATAAAACGCCGTCACCAGGTTCCTGGAACTGGCAAAACTGAATGGATTGCTGCCAGTCCATGTTATAAACTACACCTGTGCTTTTGCTGCAACATTATGTCAAATGTCTGCCTTGAAAAAGATGAATTCTAATAATACATATATGTATAATTAATCAATTAAAAGACATTGAATAGTTGATTGGTTGTGCGGCTTCTCTTGTGTTTATGTCAATAATAGCATATAAATCAGGTAGGGCTTCTACACATGCATACCTGTCTTTCTAAATCACAGTGAAACTATCTCTGTGTTTTTTATGTGTTTTATACTTTATATAAAAATTTCACCTTATTACTTTTTTTCATTTATTGTGTTAAACCTGCTCACACCCAAAAATTACACTAATTTTTATTGGTGTAATTGTGTTGTGACAATAAACTTGATTTTAACGTTTTTTTAATTAACATAATATTTTACAACAATGATTTGCCCTGACTGTACCTATAGTAGCTTGTGTAACTGTTTATACATGTTGCCCTTGATAATGTGAGTAGCAGTGATATTTCTCACTCTGTAGGAGTGGCTCCTGTTTATGGTGTGCTGGTGATGTGTTCTACTGCCCCAGTGTTTACTTACTGAGGTTAGCCCCCCTCCTGTAACCCTGCTGTCCATATTAAACTGTGATAACATATGAATTGTCTGTGTGTTTTGTGGGTGTTCTTGTTATAGAGCAGTAAGTTGAGACTGCAGCTTGTTGAGGAGCAGATGAATGGCCCCACTGTCACAGTATACAGGCATGTATTAATACACACACACACACACACACACACACCCATGCCTCATGTTGACTTAACCTGCCGTCTCCTAAACTCTCACAAAGAGATTAAACCTGTTTTATCCCTTCTTTGTGACTCAGGTGTGGAGACAGCGTAGGGGTCTGCAACGGCCCCCTCCTCCCACACACTGGCCTCCTCAAAGTCTTCAAGATGCTCCAGGTGTGTGTGTCTCTGTTTGCCTCTTTGTGGTTTTACTTCCATTCTCTCCTCTTGTTTTCTTGAATTTTTATTGAACAACTGCTCCTAAAATTAACCGTGTGAATCAGCTCTTTTATCCAGTTTCAGCTTAAGGCTTGAAGGCCAGTACCATTCTGCTTCTGTAATAATAATTTTCATAAAAATAGATAAGAAACAAAACCCACACAATAATCAAAGATGAATCCTGGGTTAATCTTATCTAATCTCTAAATATATATTTTATTTGGACTCATTTGGCACAGCCCATACTGTGTTACACATGCTGGGCAAATGGAATTTTCCTCGTCTTTATTGATCCAGGGAGAGGGAGGGGTTTCCATACTGGGCTTTGACTGGGAAGACTGGAATTTCATGGCAGCCACGCTGGAAATACCAGCAGCAGGATGTTGTCTTTGTCAGAGGCCATTTTCCTGTTCTAGGCTCTTACAAACACACTGCCATCCATCAGATGTGCTGTTACTCTCATCGCTTCACCTTTCCTCTTCTGGCTGATCATCACTCTCTCTTTCCACCTCTTTGTTCACTCATTATTTTCTCTCCCTCTGTAACATCACAGTTGTCGCCCGTGACCCTGGCCAATCAGACAGAGTCGTCCAGTTTGATGCGTCTGTTTGGTGTTGCCTTTCCAGCAGAGAAGGACAAAAATGAGTGGGAGAAAGAGCAGGAGGAGGCAAGGAGGAGGGACCACAGACGCATTGGGACGGTAAGACAAAACCTAAATCTTGTGCATAAATGCATAAATTGAGATCAGATAAAAAAGAGGGGGTGAAAATCCAATGTTGAAAGATGTGTTTTCTGATCATTAATGCCATGTTTTTGTACAGGACCAGGAGCTGTTCTTCTTCAATGATGTCAGTCCAGGCAGTTGCTTCTTCCTGCCTAAAGGAGCCCACATCTACAACACACTCACTGACTTCATTAAGGTGAACATACAGTACTCACTGCCCACTCAGTCACTGACTACATGTGCCGTAAATGGCCGTGAATAATCTGACGTTAGACATTGTTCTACGTAAAAGCACAAGAGTAGTGTTACTCCAAAAAGAGACAAAAATGCAGTTTCAAGCTTTTAGTTTTACTTTCAAACCCTCATCAGGACCAGGGAGCGGTGGTAGTCGTGAACAACAGGTAAATATCAGGTATACCAGTTGATAGCTCAGTTGTAAAAGCTTAAAACTTTAACCATGCCTCTCTTTGTTGGAATAACTCTACTTTGATATTCTCAAAATATCAAATGATTTCTGGGTTTATTGAACTGTTTCATTCACATTCTGATTTACATGCAGCTGATTGTGGCATAATTAATGCGGGAAGCCTCCAGCTCTACACTCCATTACAATGTCAGAGCTTCCCTCCAATTCTCAAATTTTTATTTTGTTTGTTTGGTAGCACTAGGAAAAATATGGAACCTCAAACAGAAATATTTATCTGTTGGCCACATAGATACAAGTTTGTTTCTACTCTACCATTGGTAGAGAGGGCTGCAGATGATGAAGATTTGACAATTTACTGATGTTCCTTAAATGCCTCATATGCAGGCGATTGGTAGACGGCTAGCTGGCAGCTGCAGACAGACAAGACTCTAGTCCACAGTCTACTCCACTACTGCACAGCAGCAGCTCAGTGTGTCTGGCCAAAACTTATTTAGTTTGGAAAGAGTGAAACAAGGCGTTCCAATGTCAGATCCACTGGCTCTGCAGTGAGCTGCCTCTCTGATTTTTGGTGGCTGCACCACACGTCGTGCACCAGCAACCAGCCACCACAGCACAGAGGAGAGGATTAAAAAGAATAAAAACAAGAACAAGGCAACAGAAAGACTAGCAATATGTTCAAAATAAAGAAAATGGCGTTTATTCAAATTAGAAGTGCATATCTATGTTATTACGATTCCCATCCTGCCAACTCCCGTTGACTTTTTTTCCTGTCCCATCGGTCACGTGACAGATGGTGAAATTGACTCCCATCCTGCGGGAATCCCACAGGAATCCAGTGACCCACAGGATTCCCAAAAAATTGTCAGCCTGAGTGTTTCCTTCGTTGGGTTTATAATTCAGCTAGAAGGGCGCGCAGCGAGCGCATCAGTTGGTGCAAATCAGTTCACTACTATTTGCTTAATTTCGCTGACAAAGAAACCAACAAAGAAACAGACAGTGGAGATAACATAACCTCCTTGTTGGAGGTAATAACATCCATGTAAACATAATGAGTCTCTCATACACACGCACATGTATATTAAAATGTACTGTGTTGATTGTGTCCTGAGGATACACATGTTCATATCGGTCGTCAGGATATTGCTCTCGTTAGCCTTCAATTACTACACTGTTGTGACAGTCTGACCCTGTCCCGCGTTCTGTGTCACACACATGCTTCCTTCCTGATGTATTATAGAGTGAATACCAAAGGCGAGGTTTCAACGAGGTCGTCACCCCAACTCTGTACAGCACTGCATTATGGGAGCGCTCTGGCCACTGGGAGCACTACAGTGAGAACATGTTTACTGTGACTTCAGAGGGGTCTCAGACCTACGCTCTCAAACCCATGAACTGCCCTGCACACTGGTGAATACGCACACACACACACACACACACACACACACACACTGTATTGAAGTGTTATTGCAGTGGCTGACTCGCCGTTCTTCTGTATAGTCTCATGTTTGAGCAGCGAGTTCGCTCGTGGAAGGAGCTTCCTCTGCGATGGGCCGACTTCGGGGCACTGCATCGTAATGAGCTCTCCGGAGCGCTGGGAGGTCTCACTCGTGTTCGCAGGTTCTGCCAGGACGATGCTCACATCTTCTGCACACCTGAGCAGGTACACATTACACATACAGACACGCAGACGTTTTTTTGTAACAGATTCACCTTTTTCTTGACGACAGCATACTTGTTAAGGTGCAGCAACTGGGACAGAAAGTGTAAATGGGACACACGTGGAACCATATTACGGTGATCAGATGGGCTGTACAAATAACTTGAGACATTCCAGGAGGCCTTAGCCCTGATGAATGAAGGTCTTTGTGCCGTTCAAACATTACACCTCCATATGTGTATCTATGTGGCCGTAATCCTGATCCCCTACGGAGAGACCTGGAACATTCCCATGATACTGATTGTGCGCCTGCAGCCCCTGTGTTTACATCCTTTTATTTCACAGAGATAACGATCACATGATAATCATTACTATATTAGTGTCTGAAATACTAATTCAATCTATGAAGTGTTCAGGGCTTTTCAGTAAATACATAGGGTGTTTTTTTCCCACCCTGGTTGGAATTTAACACTCTCAACCCCTGTGCTTATTCTCTCCGTTGCATTTAGCCCATTATTTATGTTATGAAGTCTTCTTGTAACGCTTTTCTTCAGTTTTTTTGTTGTTTTTTTTCTTTCTATCCAGCTGGAAGAAGAGATTGTGGCTTGTTTGGACTTTGTGAGGAGTGTGTATCAAGTGTTTGGGTTTTCCTTCCACTGCCAACTGTCTACACGTCCTACACCATGTCTAGGGGAGCCTGAACAGTGGGATAATGCTGAGCAGGTAAACACACACAACATTCAAATGCACTTTATCATCTCGTGGTATGTCGAAAAGCAGACATAGTCCTAGACAAAGCCAGTTGTTTGAATGTGTACATACTGTAAGCTGGACCTAGTTAATCACAGCTACAGGAAAAAAATCTTATTTAAACAAAATGAAATAGTATAATGATATCCACTTATCCAATCATGTGAGTGGTACTTTCCAATAGAGCGCTGCTCTGTGTCGGGCTGCTGGGTAGATATATATCTCTAAATCTCCACGGACGCTTTTTAAATAGGCACAGCAGCAATTTAAGCTGATTCAATTGAGTGTAATTGAACATTATGGTTCCAAGCTCCTACACACACACACACGCACACACACACACACACACATATACACATAGGGACCAACATGACAATCATAATGTACAGTAATGTACTTACATTCTCTACTAGCCTACTTACTGTGTGTGTGTGTGTGTGTGTGTGTGTGTGTGTGTGTGTGTGTGTGTGTGTGTGTGTGTGTGTGTGTGTGTGTGTGTGTGTGTGTGTGTGTGTGTGTGTGTGTGTGTGTGTGTGTGTGTGTGTGTGTGTGTGTGAGAGCAGCAGTTGGAGAGGAGTCTGCAGCACTTTGGTGAACGTTGGGAGTTGAACCCAGGAGACGGGGCCTTCTATGGACCAAAGGTCAGTGGGAAGGGCAACATGTAACGGAGAGGAAACTGAGGAAACTTCCACCCACAAGATTAAATATTGTTTATCACCTGCAGCCAAAACATCTTTTGTCTTCCACTCACTTTATTCACTTTCACTGTTGTTACTTTAAAGCAGTACATAGTTCAACATGTTCTGAACTACACTGAGCTGTCATGTTGAGAGTTAAATGGAAAGATTTACACCTCTGTCATACGTGTCTGTTCATCAATGTACGGCGGTCAGCGGTTAACTTAGCACAGGAAAAAAGCAAGTGTAAAACGATCCGTGCAAAATCTGTGTAACTTGAGAATGACCTTGGTTTTCTTTGAGGCAATTTCATTTTCACGTTAAGTCGTACAAGAGGTCCATAAGCAAGAGGAGGAAGTCAGCGTCAGGCAGATATTACATGATCAAGCTCATGTGGAGTCACGGACAGTGGAGGTGGGTGAAGTCAGGGTGGGGTTAGACACACACGAACATGGTCCATTAAACAAACAAACATTCCTCAAAGGTCTCTAGCTAGGGTGTCTTAGCCACTATCAGCTATTAACAGCTTGTCTTGGCAATTCATTTGAAACCATGTCTGCCCACAAAAATGCAGTTTGCCACCTGCAGTGTCTCAGAGCTCTGACGTTTGTAGTTCTTGGCTGGAAAAGAAAAGCTGATACTAAAACGCTGCTTCTTTGTAGATTGACATCCAGATCAAAGATGCTATTGGCAGACAACACCAGTGTGCCACAATCCAGTTGGACTTTCAGCTGCCAATCAGATTTGATCTTCAGTATGTCGGGTGAGTCATAAATTTCTGCATTTGACTTTTAGTCTTTAAAACATTCCTACATCTGCAGTGTTTTAAACCTGCACTTCAGTACCACATGCTTGTCTGTTTGATAAACCCTCATGCTTGTTATTCAAGTTAAAAAGGCCTAATTTGATC
This sequence comes from Seriola aureovittata, assembly GCF_021018895.1. NCBI lineage: Eukaryota > Metazoa > Chordata > Actinopteri > Carangiformes > Carangidae > Seriola > Seriola aureovittata. The sequence goes on along the minus strand of NC_079370.1, from coordinate 12,301,978 downwards.
ATGAAAGATTGGTCCTTCATTGAATTACCAGTTGAGACAAGCACACTCCCGGTTTCTGCCTTAAATCTCTTCTTGCCTCTTATTTGTCCGTCCTACTTGCTAATATAAAGTGTTTTTGACCAGGATAACTATAGATAAAACCCTCCATCACAATATATGTCATTTTATATCTCAACATCAATATATGTCATGATATACTAAATTTTCTAGAGAAGCAATTGAGAAACCTTAATGCATAAAATAACAGAAAGGAGTGATTTTGTTTAATGCAGAAATAATTTAAACAACCCGCCTCATTGAGTCGCGGCATTGCACACAATGACCTATTCTAAGAGATACCAAAGGATATTTACTACAGTGTGAACAGTAGTCTGATTTATATCGTCATATCATCCAACCCTCACTCTATTGTTGAATCTTTCTGACTTCCTGTCAGGCGAGACGGACAGTTGCACAGGCCAGTGATGATCCACAGAGCAGTGCTGGGATCACTGGAGAGAATGATCGCTATACTGGCCGAAAACTTTGGAGGGAAATGGTGCGAAGACGACACTATTCACATCAAGATGAAGTCAGATGCATTTTTATTATGCTCTTATGATACTGTCGCTGGACCATAACCCATCACCTCTCCGTGCTTACCTCGTCTAGGCCACTGTGGTTGTCTCCAGCGCAGGTCATGGTTATTCCTGTGGGGGGCAACAGTGAGTCATACGCCAAGCAGGTCAGTCTATGATGAAGGTTTCCTTTTGGGTACATCAGCAGACCAAGTGTACTTTCTCTTTTCTGACCTTTTTTTCTGTCATTATTAATTTGCTTGTTAAAGTCAAAAGCACACTACAGAGATAAAAGAAGTGCCTCTCTCCCGTTAAGGTGGTCCAGCAGTTCCGTGAAGCTTTCTTCATGGCTGATTTGAGCGACGATCAGGGAGCTACCTTAAATAAGAAGATTCGCTCTGCTCAACTGGCGCAGTACAACTACATATTTGGTAAAGATGAATAACTAAAGATGAAAACTAAGGCTACATAATACACTAAAGCCTTTCACTGTTGTTTTTTAATTTACTACACAATCTCAAACTCCTCAGTCATCGCTTTTAACATTACCATACTTGATTATGACTATCAGGCATTTTGTTTGCGTGTTTTTCTACCCAGTGGTGGGGGATAAGGAGAGTGAAAGTGGAACAGTGAATGTGAGGAGCAGACGGGGTAAACAGCTGGGCAGGAGGCCGATAGAGGAGGTGCTGACATCCCTCACACAGCTACGAGACACCAGGAGCAACCAAGATGAGTTTTGAGGAAAGGGTCCAGGAAATAATGAGTCACTTGTGTAATTAATGTTTGTTTTACATGTTCAAGCTGTTATACTTCAGCTTCGTCTGAAGAAGTGGCTGCTAAAATTTATAATAAAAGCATATAACTCACTAGTGTTCATGTTCTCCACTCATTGTTGATTTGTACACTAATAGCATTCGCTGGTAAATGTGAGTACTAAAAAGTACAGAGAAGAGATTTAAGGTTATTTTAAGATCACTATCAGTCTAATATAAGCATTACTCAGCTACAGATGCAATTTGTTTCACTAAAAGCCATTAAATATGCAAACGTCCTGCTTATGTAAGCCTGTGTCATGATATCAGAATGGAAAACCAAGCATACCTTTAAAAGACTGGAAGAAAGGGAGGATACGGAGGGGGATTTGACTAAAATAGGAGAGGGAACAGCCGTGTCAGGGCTGTGTGTTTTCATGTGTGTTTAGTGGAAACAGCCAAGTCAAGGTAAAGGTCAAAAGGATTGGAAGTTTTTCCTTTTTAATTGAGAAAGGGCAGCAGGATGGAAAAGACATCAGTCACAACAGTGACACAGAGGGTGAGGGGGCGAGGCAGGTGTCGGCTCTGAGAATAAACTGAGTCAACCGGACAAAAGGAGCCGCTTCGACAAAGCGACAAAGTGAAAGAGCTGGTGTGGATTGTGTGTTTACTTGTTCCGGAGTTAATTCAGTGGGCCAGAGAGGAAAGGTGAGGCAGGTTCGTGATGAAGCATCCGCCGTTAGTTAGACTCAGGTCACCAGCGGTCGAAAGGTTTCCATCGAGCCCAGATTTGAAACTAAGTCAGTGGCATCGGTGTCTCAAACCTGTAGATTTAGTAGTTAAGCAGGTATTAAGTTGTCACAAGAATGGAGTTTGTGTTAGAGGAGAAATGAAACTAATCCCACCTAAGAAGGAAAACTAAACGGACCTGAGGTCCAACAGTATGATTGTAAAGGGCAGTTTCACCCAGAATACAAAACAAAACATATTCTCACTTTGTTTAAAACAATTCAGATATTTTTGTTTTCTGTAGCAAGATTTTGAGATATCTGAGATTTCAACATTTTCAATCTGCTGTTGGAGCAGGAGGGAAAGTCAGGGACTCAGGAAAGTCAGTGGTCTTCAACCTCTGGGGATCATGAATGTCTGTACAAAATTTCATAGCAATCCATTAGATAGTTATTAAGATTTCAGTCTGGACCAAAGTGGTGGTCCGACCAACGATGCTTGAAAAACTTGACAGCAACATCTGTGTCCAGAAACGTCGTCCCTGTTACGCTCGATTATCCACACACCTCACAGTTTTCAGTGGAGAAGAAATACTCCACTGAAAACTACTCACTGTGATGGTTGTGGATTATCCACAGTAATGTGGTCACTGATTCTGGACTGAGATGTTACTGTTGGATTTTTTTTAGTTTCAATCTTTCAATGCAGACTGCCACATAAATAAGATTCAATCCACTTCTAATGTGTTGAAGCAGCAGCAGAAGTTCCTCAGAAACACGGGAAAGTAAAACTAAAAACATCTTTGTTGCTGGATACCACAAGGGGTAAGAGAATGTTTTTTAAATTTTATTAAATCATTGTCATTTTTTAAGCAAAAGTTCCAAAAATCCACAGATACGGACTTCTCAAATGCTAATGTGTATTTGCTGGTTTTCATTGTCTTCTATATCTTTTAACTGAATGTGTTTTGGACTATTGGTCAGACAGAACTAAACATTTGAAGATGTCACTTTGGACTCTGACATTTTATAAATACAGATGAAATTGATTAATGAGTAAAATGAAAAAAATAAACTGCCAGATTAATTGATAATGAAAACCATCGTGATGTTTATCGTTGTCCTTTCAGAAACCTGTGCTGTGACTTTTATAAACTTTGTGCAAAATGAGGAGATGAAATAAGCCTCAGACGACGCCGCCACCAGCCAGCATTGCACAGTAGTTACATAGTGATGACAAAGGCCATTAGCTCAAGTAAAAACTCCAGAAATCTTTACTGAGTAGATAACAATATCAGGCTCCCCTCACCCTCCTCACTAGCCCACTGCACCCACCCTCTACCCGGCTATCTCTTCTCCGCTATGCACACACACACACATGCAAAGCAATCTGTCATCTGGAGTCGCACAGAGTTCATAGGAAATTATTTTTAGCTAAAGGGGTTTACTTAAACGTAGGGCTGCTGTTTGGCCACTCAGAAAAGCTTTAAACTCAGTATATAGTGAGACAATGAAGAGAATTAATTCAGGGAGGCATAAATGGAAAACTATAGCAGGATATGAGAAGAACAAAGTCCTAGGACCAAAGTTAAAGGACCTTAGTTTCCCAATCAGCTTCTTTCTCGTGAGTTTTGATGCTCTATATCAACACACTATTTTTCTCCCAAAGTCACAGCAGTTATTTCACATTAGAAATTTCTGGTTTGAAGTGGGCGGATCACAATTGGGAAAAGGTGTTTCCAGGATTTAACAACATTTGAATCTGAATCTGATTGTTCTGTTTGTTCAGTCAGTGTCAGATAGTGCTGCAACTACCAGTTATAAGCAATATTCATTATTTTCTCATAGTTTTCTTCTCAGTAGTTTAGCTTTTCAAAATGGGCAAGAACAGTGGGTCAATGTGATGTTTTCAAATGTTTGTTTTATCTGACCAACAGTGCAAGACCTAAAGATGTTCAATTTAGTAAAAGCATAAACTCACAACTCACATCTGAAAAGCTGAAACGAAAAGACGACTGAGATGATTATTTAATTATCTTGCTGGTGGAGTATGAATAGTTGCTGCAGCTCTGCTGTTACCCACACAGTCCTGTTGTAGGAGCTTTGTTGAGTTTTTCAATGAGTAATTCCTAAAGATGTTCTTTTCACTTCTCACTTTTGCATATTTACAATACCAGCGTTGTAGAGAAATAAAAATAGAATATCGCTACAATGACAAACAGTTCAGAAATGGCAGCAGAAAAATGTTTGGAGAAAGTATTTCCGTTCCATTTTTGGGAGCCCAACTGTTGTTGTAAAGTGACCGATTTTGAGATCACTGTTGTCCTGGAAGTCAAGTTTTCCTGGAGGGAGGCAGGGTGACGGTGACCCAGGCAGGGAGGCAGAGACTCACAGGGGAAGAGGAAGATAAACCGGCTGCTCTGTATTGTTCTCCTGGTATCACTGAAAAGCTGTCAGCCTGACTGATTGAAGGCTGAACCTCCTAAAATAGGCCCTGCGAGGCCGGGCTGCCTTTCCCTTCCACCATGTTATAAATAACCCCTCTATTTGTGTGTGTGTGTGTGTGTGTGTGTGTGTGTGTGCGTGTGAGTGTGCGTGTGCGTGTGCGTGCGCGTGCGTGTGCGTGCGTGTGCGTGTGTGCGCGCCCCCCGTGTTCATGCATCTTATGTGTTTAGAAAAGGGGCATGAAACAAAGAGTGTGTGTGACCAAAGAGAAAGAAATGTGATCACCACCAAGGCAGCCTCAGAAAGTGAACAGGTGTGCCGGGGGTAAATGTTTTTCATGCAAATATATGACAGCACTGCAGCACTAGTGCACACATAAAAACCCATGGCAAAGCGTTATGCAGCTGGGTGGGGACGTATTTGCTTGTGTACCATGTCGAGCAACAATCAAACAAAGCAAAATTCTTTCTTTTAAATCTAAGACAGCGGCATAAAGTCGTAGGAGAGCTTTCTTCTCTGACTCCAAAACCTCAGCCCACCCGCACTGCCTGGCCGAACAGGCTGGGCTCTTATTCCCTTTCACCAGTTCCCCCCCTGTCTCTCTTCTCCTCTCTTTCACTCTTCTGGGTCCAGTAACTCAGCTCGGTCTCAACTCTCCAAAAAGTGTTTCTGGGTATGTTTCTGCTTATTTGATCTGGCTGCTCTCTGAACCCGTCAGCCAGTCTCTGCTCTAATCCATCGGTGTACAGTTCACGCCTTTCATGTAAACGTCTGCTTGCGCTTGGCTTTAGATTCATTTAAAAGTAATGGATGCTCCTGCATGCGCACACTCATGCTGAGATGGCAGCTCTGCCAGGCCGGGGAAGTCACACTCACAAAAGGCACACAGATAACCCATAACTCAGCACAGTAGTGTACAGTCTCAGCTTGGCCTCAGCCTGCTCCCAAGTATGTCTGCTATGCTCAACACACTGCTGACCTGATTTTTTTATCCCGCTCTCATCAGAGCAGGATACCTAGAGAGGAGAGGGAGCAGAGAGGGGCCAGAGAAAGAAGCTTTCTCCAATCAAAAGCCAGAGTGAAAGAGGCATTTGGTTTATTGTTCTAGCCAACCTGTTGAATCGCTCTCAGGAGGGAGGAGTTTATGGGTTCAGGGGAAGGTCAGAGGTCATGTTGACTCTCAGGCCAGTTTAGTAAGCGAAGAGAATAAAACAGCGCCTCTGTAAATTTACAAATATTTACCGTTGCCGTTCTCCTCCCGCAGCAACTCACTGTAAATTCTTACATTTTTTATGAGGCGAAGTGAAGAAAGGAAAGGCTCGGAAGGCAAGCATCAGTTTTGAATTTGCTCGCATGACTTTGTGCCAACCCATGTGGAAGACGCCCATACTCTGATATCCCATACTACTGCTAGTGTTGTTTCAAATCTTACAGGACTCAAAAGAACCAAGGTAGACTTAAGAAACCAAGGGGCAGTAAAGAAAAACTGACAGAAAACCTGAGGGCGGGACATAAATCTAGACTCAATGACTTCCAAGTTGCAAGTCAACCATTCAAAACTGAAAACAGATAGCTGCAAGTTGATTTATTTTTGCTTATGTAACAAAAATACAACATTTTGGACATGAGGAAAGTCAAAATGATCATCTATCACTGCACAGTCATGAAATAAATATTATTGAATATTATTAAAGATAACATTTACTGCAGACCGTTGATTCAAGTACATTTTTGCAATAAAATTCAACAGTATATCAAGTAATTAAAAACCAAATTGCTTCTTTTCCAGCTATGCTAAAGCTGTGATTGAAGCCACGGTGTAAACCTGTGTTTTTTTTACCAGATGGTATTCATTCAAAAATTCAGCTCTACATGATCTACTGTGCGCGTATCTTGTCCAGTATAAACTTTCACTCCCTTCCCTTGTCTCAGTGTGCTCTGCAGAAACTGGTGAAGCCTTGGGGAGTAAGAGGAGGAGAAGCTGACCTCAGACTCTGACCTCAGGTTGTTTTCAAGATTCCTGCTTTTGGAGGGTAACTTAAACCTGGCTGAGGGAAGGGGAGATGGACCGGTCAGTTCATACGAGGCTAAAGGAAGGGAACGCGCTGCGGTGCATGGCCAAATCTTTGACGTGGCTTTGATGTGGCTCAGGGCATGTTCAAAAGGTTTATCGTGAAACTCTATTCTCTATTTCACAACTATTTATGTGCATGATAGAGATGTAATCATTTATTTTCAACATCTTTAAACATTAGATATCTGTGTCAGAGAGTTTACTGGCAGTTGCAGAAAACTGTTTTTGTGAGTGACTGCATGTATTTACAACAGCAGTAACAGGATACTTCGTACATCTTCATGGCAACGTTTTATCCCATTAGAATTCAGACATATTGTGTTTGGATTGCAGATACATTACAGATGGATAAAAATAGATTACTTATTTTAAAGTGTATGTGACTAAATCTGATGGCCCAGTAAATTAAAGAAGTTCAACATTTTTGGGAAGTAAACTTATTCGCTTTCTTGCTGTGATTTAGAGAAGACTCATAGCACTCTCATATCTGCAGGATAAATATAAAGCTACTGTTTTTATTTTTATTTTTTTATTTATTTATTTTTTTTCTGAATCTTTGATAAAGAGTAAATGTCCCGTATTGTTTTGACCTCACATAATATTTAAGGAGAGTTGTTTCTATTGAAGTTGGAATACAATTCAGGCATGACTGCCCATTGCCCAAAGGCCCCAAATGCCCAGGGGCCCTGTACTCCCCAAATTCATCTTGTTTCATTTGTTATGTGACAGTTTGATTAAATGTAGATTTGTGTGGGAATATGCAACATTCAGGCACAGTATCAACTGAACTGGCCTCTCTCAGAGTCCTGCATTATTAGTCAGTCTTGCGTCTCTGTTGTGTAGAGATCTGGGCCCCTTCACTCAACTGTTGGTTGAGGTCATGGTACATTTGTATCATGAGTCTGCCACAGTGGATTAATCTGGTCGGGATCTATATGCATAGGTAAATAGATAGAAAAGGAACTTTTTAAGCCATGTTTGGGGATTTTTATACCAGTGAATAACTAGCTTTCTCCTATCTCAAAGCATTTGGGTTGCAACAATAAGTACTATGGGTAGTAGCAGTGGTTCTAGTAGCAGCAATTGCTTTGGCTTCTTCTTTTGGGGCACATGTCTTGACAGGACAGCAGTAAAACAGCTGATAGTGATTCTAAGTGCTGTGTATACCTGCCAAAAGAAATGCTTAAGAATTATTTATGATGTAATCTTGTTCTTTAGTCATCGTGGCAGTACGGCTTTAAGGATGGCCGAGTCTGGCAGTTGGTTAGTCCGTGACTTTGGTCCAGACGGAAATATCTACTATATCAACTATCGGATGGATTGCCATGAAATTTTGTACAGACGGTAATGGTTCCCAGAAGACGAAGCCTATTGACTTTGGTGACCCCCTGACTTTTTCTCTAGTGCTACCAACAGGTCAAAGTTGTCAGTTATTCATTGAAATATATTTATATCCACATGCTTGATCGGCCCAGATTTAGGCACAGATAATCATGTTCCCTCAGAAGAGGTCAAAATATAAATGTGTCCAATACTTTTAATTTAAAAGTTTGCACTTCTTTACAGTAAACAGCCTCGCACAGCTGCTCGCTCGGCTGTAGACTTGAAGACTCAGAAAGGACAAAAACTTTTCTGTGTCAAATATAACACAGTAATCTAAAAGTAATGACAATACATTACTGATGGCAATTAGATCTGTCATCAGTGACCAAGATCTCCATGAATGAACCAGGCAGGAATTCAATTGAAATGCGGGCAGTGATACAACACACTCTGGTCTATAACCAATCGACCATAAACATACCGGAGCTCTTATTACCCAGCTGCGTCGTTCCGCTCTATCTCTTGTGACCCAGTGTCTCCTGTGCCAAGCCATACCATACATGCCCATTCACATAGACATAAATCCTGTTGTTTGTTGTTGTTGTGTGTACATATGTGGCCCAGTGGCTTCTCTGAATGAGCAACAATTGTTCTTTGTGTGAATAATTGGAACAAGGTTATTTCAGCAGTTTCGTCAGCCAATTAGGGTCCAACGGAGCTGACCTCTCTCTCTCTCTCCCTCTCACGTCCTTGTTTCACCAGACTGTAACTCCTCATTAGAGCGCTCTACCCATCGATCGTCTTATCTCCCCCTGCCCTTCTTCCTTTTTGAACATTTTGTCTCTTTCAAAATGATCTTCCATCTGAGGTTCATCGATGGACCTGTGTTTATGAGTTCTTAGAGGTTGAATTCGAACCAAAATTGCATTAGTGGAAAAGTTATCTGTGTTGGGGCTCTCAGCCACATCCAGACCAGACTGTAAAGATGTCAGCTGTTTTCTTCTCTGGCTCTCTGCACTCTTTCCAGAGGACACACGCCCTGCTTTGATCCGGACCCTGGCACAGGATTGGTGGAATGGAGCAAATATTGACTCCATCTGAGCCAGACAAATCGCTCCCCCTTCCTGCGTTCTTTCTCTTTCACTCTCCTTTACACTTGCTCAGTTCCCGTCTAATCTGCCATTACCTCTTTCTCTCAAATTCCCTTTCATCCCCTCTCTGCTGCTGCCTTTCTTTTCACTGCCTTTGTGTCCCCGTCTGTCACTCTCTCTCTCTCTCCCTTCTCTGCCCTTCTCCAGGCTTCTCAGGCTGTCAGTACCGATAGGTCAGGCCTCTCCTCCTCCTCTCAGCTGAATTAGGTGCCTTCACAGAGATGAATCCGCTGAGTTTAGAATCTCAATGTGTAGCTAGTTTTGATTTCAAATTATCTGTATGTTGGATTGCACGCTACTGCCTGAAGCCTTGAGCATACTTTTACATTTGTGAGTCTGCGTGAAGAGTGAGGACTTTCGTGAAGGCATGTGCCAACATACTTTCATGTAATGTTCATATGTGCTGCAGCCGGCTCATTTACAAAACCAGACTATACAGAAACAGAGAAAGTCCAGCTGTAGTTTTAAAAATAATCTTTTACCTTTTGGTTCCAGCTGCTCAATAAATTCTATTCACCTTTTTTTAAGTTCATTTTCAATTTGCACATAAAAACTTGTTTGAAAACACCTCAAATTCAGAGAAAAGGTTGAAATGTAACCAAAAAAAGTTTTTATAATTTGATATATAAATGATACTGTTGAATTTGGATGGAGACTTGGTTAATGTGTTTTTATGCACTGGACTTCTGATATGGATTTAGTGTAGTCGGGTTTTTGGTTTGTTTCGTAGCATTGGACAAATTTGGACATATTGACTGAATGAAAACAAACTTTCATGGCAATCCATTCCAGAGGTGTTGAGATATTTCATTCAGAACCGTTTGACCGACCGACCAACCAACCAACTACAACAGATGATCGCGTACATCTCTCTCTATGTGAGATTGAGGTGAGCTCTTCTGCCGTCAGTACTGGAGCAGAGCTAGATGAACAGGGATGGTCTGTGGTCTGAAAACGGTTCATGATAACCATCAGACAGGTCTTCATACTGGTCCCCTCTCTTTGACCTATTTAAGTCACTGTCTCGCTGCCGCCTTCACGGGAGGCAGCCTGCAGTGGTCTAACCCTGAGCCCCGACCCTCTGCTGGTCTGAAGAAGCCTGGAGGCCTTGTTAACTTTAACAATAAAAGGGTTGCGGGCCTACTGTGTCTTGGCCTGAGGCTGGGGTCTGTGTGTGTGCTTTCTGGAGGCAGGGTGTGTGTACACGCAAGAAGTTTTTCAAGTGATTTATCATCCCCACAGGGCCCAGCTACTCTGATCTGCAGTGTTATTACTCGGATCAGCCATCCGAGACAAATAACAGATCTACCGCTTCATACGGACCTCCCCGGACACACACACAAACACACACACCACATCTGTGTATTGTGGTGGCTAGTTGATACAGACATTTTAGCTAATCATGGCTCTGTGGTTGGTGGCGCATGTCCACAGGCCAACATGTAAGTTACTGCTTCTCAAGGATCCAGAGAAAGAGAGATAGGGAAAGAAGGAGAAGAAAGAGAAAGAGGGAGGGAGGAAGGGAGAGCAGAAGGCTATAAGTGGTCACGGACCACTGGTGACCATGGCAATGACCTCTGGCTAATTGTAGTTACTGATAGACATGCTGCTAAGAAGTACAGAGATATCCATTTCACTAATCACACACGAAACACACCCCGAGCTGCTGCAGATGTGTCTATGTATGTGCACTATCCTGTGGAATCTACCCTTTTCATTCCTGGTACGCTTTCAACATTAACTTTTTTATTTTGACAGATCAAATCTTAAGCCTCTTCTGTAATGTGGTTAAGTCTAAGTTGTTGGCTCGCAGCACGCTTTGAAGTCGCTAATCTCCGTCACCATCACTGCGCCCATGCTTTCAGGATGCCTGTCCAAGAAAAGCAGCAGGCTGGCCCTGGGACATCTCAAGCCCTGGGTGTGTTAATATGTGTTAGACCATAACTCACTGCGTACTCGCCCTCCCTTCCACTCATCATCTCTCTCTCTCTCACATTTCCACCGTCTCGCCTCTCCTCTCCCCTCAGTGGCAGCAGGGCGGGAAATGTGGAGCAAGAGGTTAAAGAACAGGATTGAAAATGTTTTAGAACGAGACACCTCTGGAGGTGCTGTTATGTCAATGAGCTGGGCTCTGAGGATCAGTAGTCAACAGTGTTTTTACTATCACATTAGTTTTGCTGTCCCTCCCTTCTTCCTGGTTTTGCTTCGACTCTCCAGCTCTGCTTTCTGCATGAGTCCCGCATCAACTCTCTCCTCTTCTTGTTTTCCTACGATGAAGATGATGATGTTTTTTATGGCTGTGTCATGCATGCGACTGTGCTGAGTCCTCAAGGGACTTACACCACAAATTCATTTAAACCAGATCCAGAGTACAGCACATACATTTTTAAACAACTCTACAAATAGTCAAAGAAAATAAATAAGGCCAAGTCACATAACTCTCATAATCGAATTTCATGTCTTCAACAAAATTCATAAATTATTTACTAGAATCAAAAGAAACAGAAAAAAAGTATAAAGAATCCATCTTGCCGTCCTTTTCCCACACAGAGTTAGCAAACTTAAACACATCAAAATGAAATAACCTCTTCAGTTTTTGTCATTTGTCCACAAGAATATTTCCTGTTTTTAAGAACTGACACTCAAATCATCAGAGGATGATGGGACTCTCTCTCTCATACAATCTATTTTCCTCTGTAATGTTATTGAATCTGTCAACCTCAATAAATTGAGGATGAATACCAGTTCTTAGCTAAAGATCCTTGTGATAAGCGCGATGAGGAAGACTTAAGTGGCCTTAAGTTTGGTTCTGATCAGATTATTTTCAAGTTATTTTTCTTCAAAGGGGAATGGAAACTTACTTTGGTTTCAAACACCAGAAGTCACGGCTGTATATCAGCCTCCTCGAAAACTGTGTAATGCAGAACTATTCATTATTCTCCTCCTGTTTGACCAGCATGTTCCGTTATAGAAAACCATGCTGACTGACTGGGAAGGTCAGTGAATTACAACCGAATAAACATAGTGTAAACAAGTTGGCATCATGCCGTTTTCACATCTGCTTCAGACCACACACACACACACACACACCCCCCCCCCCCACACACACACACACACACACACACACACACATCTACACAGAGACATCATTCCTGCTCAGAAGTGGCATGTCTCTGGGGTGCACTTACTCCAGCTCCAAATTGGTGGAGCATGTCTGGCTTCAAGTGTTCAACTGTGATTAAACAGTTATGAGAAAACACAGCCATGTTTATATGATATAAAAATATCTGTTGCATTGTAACTTCTACACTGCCCGTGAGTCAACAGCCATATTTCATCCATGCAGAATAAAATAAAACAAAACAATTTTCCACTTTGAACTTGTGTCAGTAACTTTGTCATAGAACAATTAGTGTTTGTATTGGCACAATAGTTCCCCAACAAAGTGTCCCTGCTGCAGATGCTGCCAGCTCAGGGCTGTTTCCGACAATGAGTAGATCATTACTACTGATCAGTGTGACCTAGTACAATGGAGCATTCTTATGTTGGATTGTGCAACTAAGAAAGCGGCTCTGAGAGTTATTATAGCTTAGTCAGGGCCCATAGTGGTGTGTGTGTGTGTGTGTGTGTGTGTGTGTGTGTGTGTGTGTGTGTGTGTGTGTGTGTGTGTGTGTGTGTGTGTGTGTGTGTGAGTGTGTGTGAGAGAGAGAGAGAGGGGCACTGGGAGTGTATGTTTATGCATGTGAAAGAGAGAGAGAGAGAGTTGTGTAATCTGTCCATTTTGTGTCTCCTGTCTCCCCTGTCTCTCTCTCTCTCTCTCCCTCTCTCTCTCTCTCTCTCTCTCTCCCCTGGCCCCCTGGCTGCCAGGCGTCACACCAGTTTATAATAAGGACCCAGAAAAGAAAAAAAGTTGTCGAGTGAACGGGACTGAAAGAGAGAAAAAAAAAAGACGGAACCCTTCCCACTCTCCAAAAATCACGGGGAGTGACTGTGACAGGAGGAAGGGGACAGAAAGAGAGGGAGCAGCAGAGGAATAAGAGTAAGAAGCCTTCTCAGGACTTCATAACATTTCTTTAAGGACTGCACGGACCGGAACGGACCACTAAACTGGACTGATAATCAATAGCGGTGATCAGTAGCGGAGTGAGAAGTGTTGTGGGAGACTCTTGGATGAGCATGCGGCTCGGTTTACTATTCAGGTAAAACTTTGACTTACACAGCTGCAACCTGCTGCCTCTCTGTCGCTCTCTCTCTGCTTGTACACAACAGCACATTGGGGGGTTACATCCTCCTTTGAGCGAGCAGGGACTTTACGTTGACTGTGGTTGAGATATTTAAAAGAAGAAAGAAAAAAAAAAGTTTTGTGGCGAAGTTTTGGCTTTTACGCACGACGCCTTCTCGGTGCGCGCCGGGCGCTGTGCAGGATATATGATAGGAATTTACCCGAAGGCATCTGGGTTTAGGTTAAAGTTCTCTCTTTCTCCTCAGGGCGGATTTTTTGAGAGATTTCCCCCCTCCTGTATACCTCTCGCTCCCTCTCCCTCTCTTTCCCTGTCCCCGCGGCTCCCAGTTTATTCTACAATGTGCCACTGTAGCGGCCAGAGAAACGTGGACCCGGGTAGGGGGTCGTTACTTCGGCCTGAGCGGCTCTGTTGTGTCGGACTGTGCGGGACCTTTGTCTGTGTTTTTCGGGGTAATTGTGTAGTCTGGTGTGGGGAAGGTTCCAGAGACCACGGCGGTGCACCACACTGGGAAGAAGGGACCAATTACTCTGACTACATGTGGCTTGCGGACTGGTGATTGCGGCGATGGTTTGGTTCTCGTTGCGAGCGCTGAAATGTCCATCTTAGCAAGTCGTTCAGTTTCATGTTCAGGCTATTTTCTTGGCAGATGCAGAGATGGTATTCCACTTGTTTCCAATGCACTTGTCTGTACTGTTTTCTGGAGATGGCTGGGATCATTACAGACAAACCGGCCGATTTAAGAAAATTCTGGAGACATGGTGATTTTCTGTTTAAAGAAAGTGTTTTTTCTCTGACATTTTTTCCACTCTCTCACGGAAAAATAAGACAGAATAAGGATCAATAATTAATTAAATCTACTTGGGCAGCCTGCTCTCTACACACTTCACATGCTTCCTAAACTAGTTTCATGTTAACTTTAAGGACTAAGCCAAAATTAAAGGAGAGATGTAACACCATCCTAACCCATAAACCACCTCCTTTGAACACCAGACCTCAAATAAAAAGTACCTTACAGCACAAGATGATTTTGGATGTTGTGACTGATTGTGCCTGGAGTGTGTGTGTGTGTGTGTGTGTGTGTGTGTGTGTGTGTGTGTGTGTGTGTGTGTGTGTGTGTGTGTGTGTGTGTGTGTGTGTGTGTGTGTGTGTGTGTGTGTGTGTGTTAAAACCACATCCTCAGGGTGTGTACAGTCCCAGAGAGAGGCATGCGGAGGGAAAACATGCTTGCTGTTTAAACCCATTAGTTTGTTAGCACCTCTCGGGCTTCCTCAGATTGATTGAGATGTTTGCCTGTGAACCCTGAGGGGAAAAAGAAACTTTTGTTCACCCCTGACGAAGCCCACAAGCCACCTGTAGTGAGAAATAAAGTGGAATAATTGGTTGCTTAAGTACAGTTACTGGAACATTTGATAGGGTGTTCACTAAACACCTTTAACTGGTTTTCAAAATTAATGTGCATTGAGGGAAAAGGTTCAAGAAAGGTACTGAAAATCTGTGTGAGTTCACACAGCATACACCAATTTAACGTTTAGATCATGGAACAGTTATTATATGAAAGAGCTTATTCAGATATTTGAAATCCTATGAATCTGCCACTTTTCTTCTTCCCTCCAGGCTCTATGTGCTGTGGGGCTTTGTGGTGGTCACGACCTCTGTGACCAAGGCTGCCAAAAGGAAGGTGAGTCATTAGCTCATCATAAGTCTCAGACAATGGCATCACTATAGAGGGGTGAAAGGTGATCGCAATTAAAGGATAGAGTCACATTTTTTCCAAGCCTGTCTTAAAATAATACTCGCATGCCCGTATGCACAGTGGAAGAGTTATTGGTCGCTTTTATGGTTTTATTTTGTCTTTACCTGCTGCAAACAGATTCTCCTAACATGATTTGAATGTATGAGATCGGGGGGGGGGGGGGGGGGGGCAAGACACACTGTCCTTGTTCTGTGCAAAAAAGCAGCTGAAACTGAAATGGTGCTTTATTAGTCAGAGTAAGTCAAATCAAGTGGATATCTTCCAGAGGTCCAGTCTTTTTTGCGTGAAATCCCCCCTTTGTGTTCAATCTGCAGCAGCTACGTACAAGAAAAAAACACTAAGAGAGAATCCAAACTAAAAAGATGATGACTTTGGGAAATACCCGCTTGATTTGACTAACTTAGATGATGAATCCTCATTAACTTCAGATGAACATCTGAATACACTTGTTTTTTATTGATAACATCATTTTTATATGAGCTAAGATAAACAGTCCTGTGTCCAATGTGACGGTGTGAAAGGAGTCACTTCATCTGAATCTGCAGTTCTCCTCGGCTTCACAGATCTTTATGGAGTTTCAGCTCGTTGTTTATCCGTCCCATCTGCAGCTTTAGGCTACTGGTTTGCCTCACTCTCGTGGCTCTCAGAGCATCGTTTTCAGCTAAAAAAAGAAGCTCTAAATTCCCCCTTTTACAATACGTGCTCAGCACCAAACAGCAGACAGACACAGTTGGCAAGTAGCTGGTGAACATAGTGGAACATTCAGCAGCTAAAGAGCCAGATATTTCCAGCAGGAGTTGGTAGAGACCAAAATCAGAACTAAAGAAAGAGTGAATATTGAAATCACATTCATTAAGTTGCCAGAAGCACCAAACACCAAACGAGTGATAATGTTGCCACATCCTGCTGGATGTGTAAATCAGCAACTGTTCACAAGTTCAGCACATCAATTTAACAGGTGATGATATGCCAACGTCAACTTATTTCTGCTGCCCCCAAGTGGCCAAAACATCCGCTCTTGCTGGTTAAAGAAGAAGAAGAAATTTGTCATCGCCTGAGGGAACACAAAAGAAGAGGAGGAAGACGGGATCTCCTCATAGTCAGTTTGGAGAGGAGGAATAATTACAGAGACTAATAATTCTTTCATTGAGCTGGAGACGGCCCACAGTGACACCAGTGTGATCATTTTATAATAAAAAAAATTTAAAAAATGAAATAACTGGGGACCCAGAGTTTACAGCTTCAGCCCGGACTGGTTCAAGCCTGGTGGCACATTGTCGCAGGAGTTTAACCAGTAGCTCCGGAGGTCAGCGGTGGCTGCTGCAGGGTCACTGCACGGAGCTCATTAATGGTCCCAGTTATGTGGCAGCTGTGTGTTTGATGTCACTCATTACGACAGAACACACCTCTCGTCCACACACACACACACACACACACACACAGAAACACACAGAAACACAACAGTCATTAGGCCTGTCAGCCTTGACCCCCCCTCATCTCTCTCACCTCTTTCTCTCTCCTTTTCTCCCACACTCCCGCCATTTTACCTCATACAGAGGCAGGAAATCTTTTAATCTGGTGGTGAACTGGACAGTACAGTACCAGAGCGCAGAAACACACACACAAACACACAAGTATGCCACTTACACCTGTCCTCTCCCTTCCATCCATAAACACTTTGTACAGTATGTTTACTGTCACATTTCTGCCCATGTACACACACACATTCACACACTCAGAGAGAGAGAGAGAGAGAGAGGAGAGAGAAGTGGAGCGCAGATTTATGTATTGGTTCATTCTGAATGGAAACTTTTGTTCAGCTCTCATGTTTGCTGGTGTGCCAACCAGGCCAAAGCTTCAGTTATGAAATGAGAGGAGAAACATTTATCTACAGCCACAGAGGAAGACATCAAAGCCTGACCTGGCACCCACATACATACACTCCCACACATATATGTACAAACATATAACACAAACACACCAAATCAGCCCTGATTATGCCCTTTCTGCAGTGCGTTCATACGACACCAACTCCACTGAATTTATCCGTCTGCTCATAAGCTGCTGGCAGGTGACTGAGACTCTCCTAAGCTTGAGTGAACTATGAAGAGTTCAGGATTTATATTTTGGCCTCAGAGGAAGGAAACTCACGAGACTTTAGCTCATCAGTGGACTCAGTTACTGTGAAGAAACACGTCCTTACAGAGACTTTAGATTTTGCAGTGGCAACAGTTTTGCTAAGTTAAGTACTTCTTTAAAATGTTGCCAAGGCTTGCCGTTTTGACCTTTTGCACAGCAGAGTTAGGGTTACAGTCAGTACTCATTGACTTAATAATTGTCCTCATGACTTCATTCAGCCATAAAACTTCAAAATAGTACAAAATGTATTAAAGTATGAAAACTGACTTTTGATATTTTCAAAAAATTAAGAACCGAGTAACTTTTTTTTTCTTAGAAATCGTGGTGGAGGTCAAAAGAAGTGTTGAACATTTATTTGATGTATATTTTATTGTGATAACTTCAGATTAGCTTCTATTAAAAGTCAATATATTGTTGTTCGGGGGTGACAGGGACTAATGTGCAAAAATGCAGCATAGATAAACAAGTTCAAGATAATTACCACAAAAATATCCCTTAACAAGTTGTAAAAATGATTAGAGCTGAAACAGTTGGTCAGTTGTTCTAAAATGAATTAGCTACCATTGATAATAATTTCTGAAGCAGAAATTCACTAGTTTTACTAGTTCTCTAGTTAAATGTGAATATTTTCTGGTTTTCTTAGTCTCGTGGTAATCAACTGAAAATCTTTGGTGCTTATTGCCCGATGATTAATCTGTCGATCAAGAAAATAATCCGTTGATAACTCGATAATGAAAATGACGCTGTGGCCCTACAAGATGTGTAATTATTCTCAGATTTCTTTTTGCAAAATCAAAAATGAAGTGTCATCCTCTTTCTCTGTGTGTGTGTTACTCAGGTGGCAGGCCGACGGTCCAGACAGGTGTTTGAGGTGGAGCCTGTGGAGGGGGTGTGGTCTGTTTGGGGGGAGTGGTCAGAATGCTCTCAAACCTGCGGGATTGGCATCTCACAGAGGAGCAGGAAGTGTTTACCTCCTCCACCTCCACAGTCTCCTCCCCTCTCCCACTCCCCTCCTAACTGGGCGGGGTATCTGCCCGGGGGCATTGGAAGTCCTGTCATCTCACCTGTTCGCCCCTACTACCCTCCTCGTTACCCTGGGCAACACCCACCTTATCACTCCCCACCAATCTCTGCCAATCGCACCCCAGGATTGTCTCTGTTTCGGAATAACCCCGCAGGAGGAGGAGGAGCTCCTGTTCCTGGACAGGCCAATCAAGCTCCTCCTTTTTACCAACCAGAATTCTCCCCAACCAATCAGGACCATGTGTCTGTTTACCGATCACCCTATCACGCTCCTTCACATGGCTACAACCAGCCGGCACGGATCATCAGGAGACCAACCAGTCCAGGAGCAGTGAGGGGTGGAGTAGGAGGAGGAGGAGGAGTAGGAGGAGTAGGAGGAGGGAGCAGAAGGTCGGTCTCCAACAATCGGGAGGGTCTGCTGGCGAGGAGGTGAGACTGGAAAATAGAAAACAACCTGACATACGCTTATCACACATATATTAGTATCAGCAAATATGATGGCAAATGAATAACAAGAAATCAGACTAAAATAAAGTAAAGATAGAGTGGGGTCCATCAGACTTTTTGAACTTCACTGTATGTTTGAGATAAATT
Organism: Seriola aureovittata; assembly: GCF_021018895.1. Taxonomy (NCBI): domain Eukaryota; kingdom Metazoa; phylum Chordata; class Actinopteri; order Carangiformes; family Carangidae; genus Seriola; species Seriola aureovittata. The sequence goes on along the minus strand of NC_079370.1, from coordinate 12,283,192 downwards.
AGGAGCAACCATTACCTAGTTGACAAAAAACAATCTCACCACAAGAGCCAGTTAGCATTTCACTCGTGTCACACAATCTTCCTCAGCAGATGGAGTTGCTAAGTTGTGATGAGTGTAGATGTTTTACATTTTCTACATTTCCATGATAAATGGGCTACATCTGCTACGTCTACATCTGCTGAGAAACACTGTGTGGTTTGATCAAAAGCTCCAGAACAGCTACTGAGTGGACCCTGCGGTGAGACTGTTTATGTCAACTGCTGTTGGTCAAGCGTGAACGTTAAGTCTCACCTATTATATAGTTTGTCTATCAGAAAGTACTGAAACGTTTATGTTTTAATTGTAAAATGTCAAAGGTCAGTGACAGTGATTTAACTGATTTCCAGATAATTGAGGCTTATACATCTTCTCTGCAGCTCGAGCTCGCCTTTTTCAGGAAAAAGTCTCTAGCACACAGGAAGTGAGTTTTGCTTTGCTGGCAGTAGCAACGGTGGCTTGTTTAAGATAAATAAGAAGAACACAGTTGTGAGGATGAGCAATAGCCACCACATCTGAGCAGGCAAAGAAAAGATTTGTGATCTCATCACAAAGTACAATGAAAAAACTAGTTGTAGAGCAAAGACATCACCAGAATAAAATAAAATGCTGATTCTCCAGGGCACCATCACAGGTGCTAGTAGTTACAGTGTTGACATTGTTTAGGCATTAGAGAGCGTTTGTTTACGACGTTTTGAGTTTTGGGAGTTGGAGTTATGCCCATCCGTGCCTCTCGTATTTGCTGTGTTATTTCATCATTACTTCTGGTTTTTGTCATTCAGACAGGCACTGTCTGTTCACCCTATCTGAACATTATCCTGACTTTCTGTTTTCGTCCCTGCTTCTCGCTCGTTCTGCCATTCTGTAAATCTTTCTCTCCAAATTGAGTTTTCTCTGTTCCTTCTTCCCTTTTTTTTTTTTTTACCCTCTTTCTTTTTGACTCGCAGGTCTTCCTCCATCCTTCCAGGTCAATTTGGGTACGGCAGAGTCCCCTTCTCTTTACCTCTGCACCGTCCAAACCGACAGGCTCGCCACACAGACAACGGTACTGACACTGCAACGCCAGCACCTGGACTAGCTGTGAATGAGGACGAGGCAGAGAACAACAGGAGAGAGGAAGAGGAGAGGGGGAGTGATGGAGAAGACAGGGAGGGAGCGAGGAGAGAGGAGGAGGAGGAGGAGAGGAATGTAGAGCAGGAACGCACAGAGTCACCTGCTGCTGAGGAGGTTCCCACAACGACCACAACAACTGGCAAACCACACCGCCATGTTGACAGACCCTCACACTCCCATACAGAGCATGTGCGGGGGAGAGAGCGAGTCCCACCATCTCACTCCTTCTCACGCTCCTCATCACCATCTGCATCCAACCGCCACCGGTTTGACTGGCACTCTGTCAGCGCTCCACCTCCCATCGCTTCACCTTTTTCCCCTCCTCTCCACCGCCCCAGCCCGGTGCACAGGGACAGGGAGCTCCACCCAGGCTTCAACCCACAGGCCCCGTCCACCGGCAACATCTACCCTCTGCAGCACCCCCACGTCCCGCACCTGGGGGTGGAATCAGGCAGGGATGGAGGAAGAGCATCTCCTCAGGTCTACAGATGCCCTGGCCCAGAGAAGGAGTACCGCAGGTGCTTCTCACAGGTAAAATCTTCACCTGTAAACCCCGGAAACAAAAGGAATATTCCACCTAATTTACTGGCTTCACTCCCTCTTAACAACTTCAGTAATTCACTTCGGCTGGCCATACACTCACCTCTGCTGTATTCAGCTGCATCTGTATATAGCCTGCAGTTGTTCTTGATTTATATGCATGCCATGTGTTGAAGGGAGCAGTTAGGCAGCTGTAAAACTAAGTAGTTGAAGGTCAACAGAGTGTATTTGATAGGCAGATCATTCCCCAGCTCCAACACTAGCGGGTTGCTTGGATAGAAAATGTTTGCCCTTGCCTCTGCTACTCCGAGGCATGTGTGTGTGTGTCCTGGGTTACAACCACAACACACACCTCAGTTGATATGCTATACACGTGATTGTATGCATGTGTCTGCGCTCAGTATCTCCGTGAATGATTGCACATGTGTGAGTATAGATATGTGCCAGAGCCCCAACATATGTAGATGTGTGTGTGTGTGTGTGTGTGTGTGTGTGTGTGTGTGTGTGTGTGTGTGTGTGTCAGTAGCAGAGTGTGTATTGATGTAACGTCTTGTCCTGGCTTGGGGCCTGCAGTGATGATTGGGGTTGCGACCCGCTCCATACCTCTCAGTGCAGCACAGTGAACGCATTATCAGTAGTAAAAGTGTGTGTGTACGCGTTGCCAAGAAAAGCAGCCGGAGACACAGACGTGGTCGTGTCAGATGGGCCGACTCACCCTCAACACACAGGTGAGAAACTGGGGTCGACCTCGCTGTAACTCAGGTTTCACTGACACAGGAATGCCACGCTTGATTTCACTCAATTAAATGTGAGATTGAGAGTGAACAAGGTGGACGGAGTTTTTTTCAACTACACAGTGAGTTTTTAATGACCCAAGTGTTTCTCTCAGGAATCACATCCACGATTCAATTTAATTAAATTGATATATTAAATTGATATATTCGTAATATATGGTGTGGGGGTGGGCGCCCTCCGTTCTCAGTTTGAGGAGCTGCACCTGTCCTGGCAAATAAGTGTGACACATTTCTATTATGTTAATCAAAATCAGCTCAGCCAATATCACACTGGACTAACTTGCACATTTTCCACCTTTTGCAGTGGTTGCTTTAAATTAACAACCAATCAATCAACTGTCCCTGGAGATCCGGGAAGAGCCGCAACATATGAAAAGTCACTCGAATGTTTTCCTGTTTTCAAGCACTACAACAAAACCTGAAGCGCTGCACCTGTATTTAGCGAAGGGTTAACTAGTTAAATAGTTAAAAAAAACAAAACTGATCTATGGTGCCTGTGAACTTATGCATCATGCATGGAGGGTCATGGATTAGATGGATGAATATACAGTGTTTTATCTGATCAAGGTTCTTGTACAGCTGCTTGTTTTTAGACAATAACATTTAAGAAGTTTAGTTCTTTCTATCAAATGAAAAAAACAATTGTAAAGAAAATCAGGTTTTAAGTCCCCAAAGTCATGTATTGAAAAAAGTGTTGTTTTGATATCAGTTGTGAAACTCGATTATCATATTGGTAACAATGTCGCAGTTTTTCAGACAATACTTGGATCTACAGGCAACACCACAAACGTCCCTCTAGGGCTTATTCGTGATATTTATAAAAACACCAAAATACAGTGATCAAAAGTTTCCCTCCCGCTCTGGTTTCATGGAAAATCAATCACACCATGGACGCAGGAACAGACGCATGAAACAAACAGAAGGAAACTCACCCATAGTCCCTTTGAAGATTTGATCATGGGGACAAAAATACCCAGAGGGACATGTGACCGGGTTATTTAATCCAGCAGGCCACTCATAGCAGGACCGTCTTAAGCGAGAGTGTAGAGGGAGGTGATAAGATTGACGTTAACAAATACCACAGACCCACACATTCACACACACACCTACAAACTTACACATTTTCCCTCTCACACATCACATCTACAACTGGCCTCTCATAAACGGGAAGTAGTCACTTGAATCCGGGGCCAGGTTGGCACTCTCGGGCTCTTGACTTTTCCTCTCTTTAGATAATTTGGCAGCCTCTCTTGTTGTCTTTCATCCCCCCTCTCTCTGTCTCTGCCTGACTTTGTGTGATAGTCCCCATGTTAAAACAGATTTAGTTGCTGGCAGAGCACATGCCCTCTTTGTGCCAGCAGCGCTAATAGCAGTCCTGTGACGGCTGAGCCTGACTCATTGGGTTACATATTTACCCAGCATTAGCCTCTGCAGACTTGTTTGCTGCTGCAGTAGAGTGCATTTTTACATGTCTTATCATTGCTTGAAAATAATTTTAAAATGCTGATGAATGCAGGACTTGGTCCAGGCTTGTATGCACTGTATAGTAGGTAAGTGTGTGTGTGTGTGTGTGTGTGTGTGTGTGTGTGTGTGTGTGTGTGTGTGTGTGTGTGTGTCTGTGTGTGTGTGTGTGTGTGTGTGTCTGTGGATGAGGGAGTGAGCCAGACTGAGTGTGACACATCCTATTATCTATTAGGTGTGTTTGTCATAACACAGGGCGCCTGAGGCCCATCACAAGTGTGATTGGCTGTGTGTATGTGTGTGTTTTTACTGTTGCGTAGAAGCAAGTTGGGAACCAAGAGAGGGACAGAGGAAATGAGAAGGGCAAAAGGGGAAGAGTGTGTGTGTGTGTGTGTGTGTGTGTGTCTGTGTGTGTGTGTGTGTGTGTGTGTGTGTGTGTGTGTGTGTGTGTGTGTGTGTGTGTGTGTGTGTGTATGAGAGAAAGAGAGTATAAGGGGAGGGTGGCAAAGGAAGTGACGCAGTTAAGTAGTAGTGAAAGAGAGTACTGTTTTTAGAAAATCTGCACACAGTAGAGGGAGGGTGAGCTAAAGGGCAGAAGGTGGGGAAGGAGAAACACAAAGAAGAAATGGAGATGAAGGCTGGAAAGGATGAGTGTTTAGGTGTGTATTAAAGGACGTACAGAGTTGTATTAGTGGAGGAGACAGAGGAGTAAAGGCAGGGATGGTCAGCTGCAGCAGCAACAGATAGAGCAGGATAGAGAGAAAAAGAAATCCTGCAGGAAAACAAGAGGAAGCTTGTGTCAGAGGAAGAGAGGGATTCATGGAAAAGTGTGTGTGTGCATGTGTGCATGTGTGCATGTGTGCATGTGTGCATGTGTGCGTGCGTGCGTGTGTGTGTGTCTGTGAGAGAGTTTGTATATACTGTATGTGTGTGAGCGAGTGCAGAGTGTAACCAGAGGAGAAGTCGTTCTGTCAGAGGGAGGGGGGGGGGGGGGTGGAATTTGAGAAGAAGCTGCCTGAAACAAAAAAGAAGAGACACACCAGCTTGAAACAAACGTTTCACAGAGACACACGAGGCTCTTCTTGCCCTTTGCTTTCAGCCTTCCGAATCTTCACCCCAAATTAAGATTATTCTTTAAGCATACCCTCTTGCCTTAGCTCCTCTCTCTCTCCTCCTCTTTGGAGTAAATATTTACCAGGAGTCACTAACAGTGCGTGCCTCTGCAACAGCAAGTGAGAGGAGATCAGAGGCATGTGGATTTAAGATGTGGTTTACCACATGGCCTAATGAGATCGATACCAGCAGACACGAGGGCCTAATAAACACTGGGGGACAGGGGAGACAAATCCCTCTCACTTCCATGTTTATAGTGTCAGTTCGAGGTCACAACTAAAAATCTCTCTGAATATTGTCTCTTACTGTCCATCTGCCAAAATCCAGATGAGAGAAAGAAGAAGAGAAGAGTTGATGGAAATGTTGATACCTTCATTTAAGTTGCCTTCAGTTATCGCAGCGCCTTCGCAGCAGTAAGCCTGACCGGCAACTTTCTCACTCTGGATTTCATCTCACAGGCTACAAACACTTCCAGGCTGCAGCCGATGATTATTATCATTAGCGATTAATCTGCAGTTTGATTTTATGATTAAGCAATTAATCATTTAATCTATGAAATGCCAAAAAATAGAGCCTAAAGTGACCTCTTTAAATGTCTTATTTTGAGTTTAAAACAATCTAAAACCCTCTACTAGTCAGTTTGCATTGATATATGACAGAAAAGCAGAAGCTGCAGTAAGAGAGGGATTGACATTTTTTCAATACTTTGTGAGAAAAAGAGTGTGGCGATTAATCATCTTATCATTTCAGCTGTAATTTAGTTCAGCCCTCTAAAATGGAGGACGTTGTTGGGGCCATATGCAGCTTGAGAGGAAGACAGCTGCTATTCAGCTACTTTTCAGGGCTGAAAAAAGAACTTCCATTTCCACTATTTGTCATAAGGTAAATATATCTGTTGGATTAGTTCAACCGATTTCACGGTCATTTGTTATTTTCTAGATTAATTTATAGCATTCACGTATTATTGACCATCCCGCAACTGAGCGGACATAACACTTCAAAAGAACACACACCTGTTGATGAGTACGTTGCGCCAACCAGACACAGCTAACGTGGCTTCAGGCTGCTGCAGCAAGAGTCAGATGATCTTATCACAGTCTGTCAATACACAAGAATTATGACTACCAGCACGGGGCCCCACTCCTCATCTTTAATGACCGTGTGCAGACCCTGCCACGCTCGCTGTTGTTGCTCTCATGAAGTGACAAACAGGCCCAGATGTGTTGGACTGTGGCGCACACACATACACAAATACTCAACCACGTGCACTCATTCAGACTGATCTGCACTTTCTTTGCTTTCGTACTTAAACGAGCAGAAGGTATCTGCTTTTCAACAAAAACAGGTACCGCTGCTCATTAAAGTCTGTTTATATTAGCTCCTGTGTGCTCGGAGTTCCCCTCAAATCCTTCTTTCATGTTCCCTTTTCATCCTTTTTGATCTCTCTTCTCACTCTCGTTCCATCCAGTCTGTCATTTCTCACTCTGTCCTTTTAGTTATAATTTAATCTTTATTCAAAGGAATAGGTCAGCATTTAGGGAAATATGCTTACAACACTTGCTAACAGTTAGACACGAATATTGAAACCACTCTCATGTCTGTCCTTTAACTTTGAAGCTATCACCAGCTGCTGCTCAGCTCAAAGACTAGAAACAGTAGGAAACAGCTCGCGTGGCTCCGTCCAAAGTAACAAAATCTGCCGAACAGCCCGTCTGAACTTCAGAACTAATACGTTTATCTTGTTTGTTTAATCCATGCAAAACTAAAGATTTCATGACAGATGCCACAAAATTGGAAATAAACCAAAAAACAAGCATTTATTAAGTATCATCATAAAAAATATTTAATCCCAGAAACAACCAAAACTGCACCTTACAACAACCCAAGACCAAGTTAGAGTGCTTCATAACATTAGCAGCCTGAAGACATTACACACAGTTTTCACAGAAATAAAGAACATATTTAGCAATTTTAAGTTTCCAGGCAGAGGAAGCATTTTCGCAGTAATCGTTCTTTCAGTGTGGATTTTGAGATTTTCTGTTAGTAAACACGAGTCCTGGGAACAAAAAGAAAAGCTGTTCACACTTCCTCATTCTCTCTCTCACACTGATGTGTCATTATAAAAATATTTGTTAAATCAAAAGTCACCACTGCGTATAAAAACACTCTGGTTGGTAGAAATCTGATGTGGGTTTGTAGAGCTGCTACATGGAAAGAGGAACATGGAAATATTGTCATTTTCAGTGCAATGTTCTGGTTTCATTTATTGATCTTGTGGTTACAGTGTTTATCTAGTGCTTCTCTTTTCTTCTCTTTCTTTCCGTTTCTTTTTTTTTTTCATCACCTCGAACACTTAAGTTGTTTTGAGTCTTGAACTCAGATCTCTCTCTGAAAACAACAGGGAGGTATCTCTCTGTTCGTTTCGCGCAGCACGGGGCGTCCTCCTCCTTCACTCGTGGCCTGTTGTTGATGGATGAGCAGAGTTTCCTCTGGAGGACTTTCCCCCCCGGGGTCAAGGCTAAAGGCTGGGTGGTGCCCTGCAAAGCACCGACACACGGCCTCGGTCACAAGATTAGCCGGAGATTGTCAATCTCTGAGGACAAAAAACACATACATGAGCGTATGAACACACACACACACACACACACACACACACACACACACACACGCATATTAACATACATCATGGATTTGTGTGCATTCACACAATGATTAGTCCTGCCATGTGGAGTATGTTGATTTATGGCTGCAGGGGCCAGCAGTCAGTTGTTTAGTCTGAGTAACGCTGCAGTAATGCTTCAGGAATGACCGGCCAGCCTTAACCTGTATGTGGTGTTGAGGCGATATGGCCAGCTGTGCAGGCACAGACTTATGACTGAGCAGGAAGACCGCGATGTGTCACCAGGGCTTTCCCTACCGAAACACAATTGTGGTGAAGAGTTCCAGTTTTCCACATCATCTGTTCCTCCCCAAAACTCATCAGTCTTGTCTGGGTCGATGTTTGTGTTTCACGTATAAGTGCTATGTGTGACCAGGACCTTGGCTTGTGTGTGTTTATATGTGTGTGGCAATTGGCAAAGGCTGTGTTGCTGTGTGTGTGTGTGTGTGTGTGTGTGTGTGTGTGTGTGTGTGTGTGTGTGTGTGTGTGTGTGTGTGTGTGTGTGTGTGTGTGTGTGTGTGTGTGTGTGTGTGTGTGTGTGTGTGTGTGAGTGCGTGTGTGTGTGTGTGTGTGTGTGTGTGTGCGCGTGAGTGTGTGTGTGCCCAGAACAAAGTCTTTAGCCCTCAGGCAGTACCCAGCACCCAGACTTTCTCTCTCCTCCCCCCTCCCTGGCAGTAAAACACATCTGTAAGCTTCACAGCTCCTGTACAAAAACACTGGCTGCCCCTCTCTCACCAGCTGTATTCACTTTTCTTTCACCTGCTCTTGGCTCCATCCTTCACCCTGTCAGTCTGCCGCCCAGAAGCTGCCAGCTTTTACATCTTTCACTTCATGCTTATTTTTTTGTTTACTTACACACGCCTGTCTGTGGGGTTTAAGTTGCTTCCTTTCACCTACTTAGTCTGAATGAGTCTGAATGAGTTCTGATTGCAGCTAAATTGGTTTTACGCAATTTTGGTCTAAGTTTAGTTCCAATCATCAGTCTTATCAGTAATTATGTCACTGTATTCACCAAGCTGATTGCTGAAATTTGGGAAATGTGAGAAAATGAAAGCAAAAGGTAAAAGCATTTCCCAAACTGTCCGTTGTAAACATCCATCAGAGTTCCCAGACTGGCTTCTTGAGTCAGCTTAGCTCAGTTTTCATGAGGGGTTTAGTATTGTTTATGCTCACTCTAAAGTTGTTTAGGTAATCTGGCTAAACTGTTGGCTTGTTTACATCCTGTTTGATTGTCTGACCACTCACGTTTCTTTCCTTATGTTACTTTATTGTACTGATGCAACCGCAATGTCCCCAGCCCTCAGGCATTACTTCAGTGTGCACAATGTTATCATAACTGACTGGTTGCCATGTGGAGTGTAAATGATTGACAGGACTACAAAAACAAGACCCACGTAGGAGGTGACTGTAATTTTCATTTAATCAATATTTGCCAAAAAGAAAACATAGACAGGAGAAGATTCTCTAAGAGCTTTACTGGACTCGCTTGAGGTTCTTCAGCTTTTCGGATGAGAGGTGAAACGTCTTCAAGAACCTCAAGCAAGTCCGGTTTCCTTTGTGAAGCTCTAACAGACACCATGACCTGGATGACTGAGCATCTTCACACACGTAAACAGAAGATTGTAAAATCACAACAAGGACAAATACAAATTGTTTTAGTTAATCAACTAACAAATCAACTTTAAATAGTCATCTGATTATTTACTTTATGAAAATATGGGTATTGTTTCACATTTGGCCTTACTAGTGTCAATATGATACATTGGTTTTAGACACCAATACGAAAACAATACTTTTATCAGTGCTTTACTTTGAGAAACATAAACATGTCTTTTCTACAAAATCATTTTTGTTATTTGACAAAACAGGGCAAAGTTCTCAAAATCTATAGATTTCAATCAGGAACTATGACTACTGCAATAAAAGAAACCCCCCCCCCAAAAACAAACTTCTCAGTGATATAAAATAGTCTTAAATTGGCAACATTTGGATTCAAATCAGCATCTATAAAACAATAAGTAAGCAGCATTACACATTTCACCATATATTTGAAGCCAGTTTTCAGTATTTCACTATTTTCACTAAGTTGCTACTGACACATTTCAGTTCAATGCCAAGTTCAATAACCCCGTCTATGAAATGTCATTTTCATCTCAATGAAGCAGAGCTCAAAGAAGTTATCAGAAATCTGACAGCCAGAAACTGCAGGTTGTTCTCCTGTGTTATGGAGGCGTATTTACAGCAGCTTTAATTGGTTGATGCACAGGTTAATAAACTGGCATGAGGCCAGGAACATTTAAAACGGTTGCCAGGTGATTGAATGGTTGTGACTGTGCTATGGGCGTTCTTGTGGTTTGGGTGTTTTGATTTGATCCACAGGTCCAGACCCATCCTCACCACATCTTTAAGTATTTTTGCTTCTGCAAAAGGCATCCCCCTCCTTTCTCTCCGTCTTCGGCCCATTCAATAACTGCCCCCGTCCCTTTTCTCTCCCCTCCATCACTCCACCCCTCCCCACTCCCACTGTTCATCTTCCCCTTGGCGGTTACGAGGAGACCCCCTAACCTGAACACAAGAGTATACTAGCCTTTACAATAACACACAAATTCTCCTCCAGAGCCATGAAGCACCAGTGAACAAGTCTTCTCACTTCTGTTTTTACTCTCACTTCACCTCCTCTCCCTCCCCTATTCATTCAGTCCATTAGCCTCCCTCTGTTTTTACACACCCTAAACTCTTTTGGGAGGAGAATCCACTCGCCCTGTGGCCCTCATACAATCACCAACGCATGAATGCACACACTTTACATTTTCTTGCATTCTTTCTTTTCATTACACATCCTCGTTTTGTCTTTTAAGGAGTCTTTTTCACTTCACTGAAGCATCCCACTGCTGCACATTTTAAAATCCTTGTACGTGTGTTTGGGGTCGTTGCTCATTGTTTATGGTCTTACAAGCATATACATTTGCACTGATACACAGAATCTATCAGGTTTAAAATGGGGCCCAACGTGTTTATGTCCTGCAGAAATATTTACAACCATTACCAACCGCATTTCTCACGCACATCCGGGCAGATTTAGACGGTTACTGGAAAACATCAGGTGACATGCGTATACTGACCATCGAGCGCTCACTTACACTCACGTTCCATGGATGCAGTTCAAACACGCTCCCAAATAAGAGGCTTAAACCTGACAATAAACTATCGCTCGTAAATAACACAAAATTAAGACTCTTTCAGCAGCTTGAAGATGTGGCCTGGCGTACCACATAAAGTTTGACGGGCCGGTTTCACGCTTCGCCAGAAGAGAGACAACAGATGATCCTAATGAGAGCCTGGTGACATGACGGCCACATACATTCCTTCACACACAACGTAGTCAAAGTGTGAAATTCAGCAAGGCCGGTGTCAGTGAGTGCATGCTTGGACGTTTTATCCATGAGAGTGTTTTAGTTACACTTTGTCACAGAGGCGGGTTCACATGGGAACTGTCAATCTGTGTGTGTGTGCGCGTGCGTGCGTGCGTGTGTGTGTGTGTGTGTGTGAACTTGACTACTCCCTTGCTCTTGTCTCCCCAGATGAGGAACTTTCCAGCTGTTTGTGACAGCTGTGTGTGAAGAGAGGTTCAGAAAAAAAAAAACAAAAGGAAAAGAGGAACAAATCAAAGAAAGAGAGGAGGGAAAGACAAGAACATTGTGGAGCTAACACAGATTAGAGTTGCAAGGAAATCTGAGAGCTCTGTGTGCGGCATGCAAGAATGTGTGTGTGTGTGTGTGTTTGAACCAGCTGTATATCAGAGGGTTGTAAACTCAGTGGGTTTTTGACCAGGCAGGATGGTTGTGGTTTCCCAAAGTAATCCTACCTGATGAAGCTGCATGTGCGTGCAGTGTTGGAAAAAGTTGTCAGATCTTTTACTCAAGTAAAAGTATAACAATGAAAAAAAATAAATACTCCATTACAAGTAATGGCCCTCCATTCAAAAAGTTACTTAAGTGAAAGTACAGAGGTATCAGTAAAATGTACTCAAGCTTATTCACCACTCTCATATTTGTCCATTGAATATAAAGCTACTTAATGAAGTTTAGAGGTGTATGTATCTATGTGGATTTTATTACCTATGGACACAACCAGGCTAACTGTTTCCACCCGTTTTCCAGTCTTCATGCTAAGCTAAGCTAATTTGCTGATATCAGTAGCCTTGTGTATTGTATTATTAGATTTTTAATCCTAATGCATCAACATGAAAACTAGCTAGTAATCTTAGCTGTCAGTTAAATGTAGCAGAGTAAGAGGACAGAGAGACCACAGCTACATTAGCAGCCCTGAGGCTATACTTAAAGCACAGCTGGGCTTTGAGCTACATGCTAACATGCTCACAATGACAATGCTAAAGTTAAGCAAGTAAAATCTTTATTGCGCTAACTATATTTGCTATGTTAATGTGCTAACATTATGTGATAATAATGTGCTAATTAACACTAAATATAAAATACAGCCGACGATGTGGGGAATTTAATTAGTTTTGCAGTTGTTTTGTCATGAAGCAAAGAATTGGACAAATTGAAAATTAGACCTTATGATGACAATGGATGAAAATTCATTAGGATTCATCCTCTGGGGAACAAAAATACAACATTTCCATCCATAGAGCCACACATGGCTAAAAAGTTTGATGTTTCCCTCTGAAATGTAGTGGCGTAGTGGTATAAGGTGGCATAAAATGGAAATACCCAAGTAAAGTACAAAAATTATGCTTTAGTTCAGTACTTGAGTAAATGCACTTCGTTATTTTCACCACTGTGTCTCTGTGTGTGTCCCACAGGAGTGGGGCAAAGCTCAGTGAGTTATAGTCAGTACAGTAAAAACCAGCAGATGCTCCAATGTTTCATTTGTTGTTTAAGGGCAGGTATGCTAAAACTCTTTCCACTGTACGGCTCCATGACTCTGCTTGAGCGCACAAGTTGGACATGTGCTCACACAGACGTGCACACACACACGCGTACACGTGCTCACACAGTGACTAGCATTCTGTGGTCATGCACTGAGAGCCACGATGGATTTATGTGAGCAGCCGCTTCCAAAAAATCCATTATTTCCATATGTTTCTAATACACCCGCTGACTGCCAAAAGCAGCATGGAGACTATGCGCGAATGTGTGTGTGTGAGTGTGCGTTTGTGTATAAGGGTATGGCGTGTTTGCACTTACCTCCATGATCTCAAGTTAATTCTCCTCCCTTTTATTAGCTCTCTTTCTTTGCCTTTTACTTGCCACAGTCCACTCCACCCTTACTTTTTCTGGGGACGAGGAGAGAAACAGGTTTACTAGCTGGGTGATTTCATATTAGTTCAATGTGTGGCACTGATTTTTTTTTTAACTTTCCTCTCTGTTTCTCTCTGTTTTTGTCCTCCAGGTATGTGGAGGAAGTGCACTGGACTCCAGAGCAGAGCAGTGTGCAGCGTTTAACACCCAGGAGTTCATGGGTCGCCTCTACAACTGGGAACCTTTCACTGAGGGTGAGGACTGAGTTAACACACACACGGTAGTTAAGGCTTTAGCTGCACAATACTTCAATGTGATAATAGGCTTATAGGAGAGGAGAAGGAGGAGGGGGTGGAAAAGCATCAGTAAAATGTGTGTTCAAGTGAGTTAAATGTTGCTCTGGTATTAGTATGTGTTGGCAAGCTTCGATCGCATGCCCAACCCACCACAATCCTTTCCTCTCATTGGAGCAAGGCTACATCGTCGAGGGTGGTGAGAGTCAAGAGGAAAAGAGAATGACTGGAACTCAGTCCGCTTTTCTTCTTTGCACAAAACACTCTCCCTCCTCTCTTTTTCCTCTCATTTGTTCAACATAGCCCTTTCTCCGTTCCTCTCCTGCCAAACTTCCCCTCCCTGCTCTGACTAAGCACACAGATTCCTACTGGGTGAGATAAAGAAAGAGAGCAAGAGAAAGACAGAGAGAGGGAGGTGAGAGGTGATGGGATGCAAGTGCTTTGTCACATGAACACAGGGAGCTAAGGGAGTCAACATGCATTGTGCGTGTGTGCGTGTGTGCGTGTGTGCGTGCGTGTGTGTGTGTGTGTGTGTGTTCGTGTGTCTTTGTTTCTCTGATGTGTGATTTTCTCCATGTGTGGTTACGCGTGTTTGTTTACTTTCTTGTTAAGTGTACAATAGTTCAGCGCAATGGAGATTGTGTCTGTTTATCTTTGTTTTCCACTGCTGGAAGGGAAGAAGGAGAAAGAGAGAAAACACTAAACAGATATTTGAGGAATTTGACAGAAGAGGAAGAGTGGATAGAGAGAATATTACAAACATGAGGGTTTGGGGAGTGAGGGGGGTAGAGAGATGAGAGAAACACAGCTGTGAAATGATATCAACAGTAATTGTCATTAGACTTAGAAATATGTCTGTGGAGCTCTGTGTATTTACAATACAACTTTATTGGCAAGTGCTAGCACTGAGGATGAATGGCTTAATGGGGCTGAGATAATATGTGGAAAAGTGTTTGCACATGTATGTTTGTGTATCTGTCTGTGATTACAGTATCAGCTGGCTGAGGTTCCTCAACACACTCACTGTGAGAGTGCAGAGCCAGAAACGCTAGATCAGCAACACCACTCAACTACATGCATTAGTTTGATTTTATTCTCTCTCAAAACAACACACGTATAAAACGCTTGTCCAAATATACATAACACACACACACATCAGTGGTTTGACATTAATAATGGGTCAGACAAACGGGGTTGCTCATAACGATGAACCCACAGAGAATCATTTGGATTACCCAAGTCTGCAGGTCCCTCTTTCGACTCCTTGTTTTGGTTTTCCAGCCCACAACTTTACTGTTGTGGTTGACTGCTCCCATCAGCCCCTTCCCATTTTCAGCTGCAGCAGACAGCTGTTTGCTGTGAAAAATTTCTGATAAACACGCTGCATCCTAAACACTGGACACTACCTAATCAGCACCAAACTGCCGACAGAGGAAGTTGGCGATTTGGGTCGGTAAAGACTAAAAACAGAGCTGTGAGCGAGGGCATATTGGACTTACATTCATCAGGTATATTAGCTTTTGTTTTGAATAAGGTAACCTGATGGGAACATCTGTTTTGGCAAATTGAGAAATTAATTAAACTAAAATGTAATATTGCCTTAAAATGACCACTATATGTAACTTATTTGCATTACAGCAGGTGTTCTGCTGTGAGAGTCCCTGCTTTGACACAGGACGTCAAACTTAAAGGATCTTTTTTATATCTTTTGGTTTGTCAGAGCAGACTGAGGGCAGTTTTGAGGATAGAGGCAGATCTAGACGATGCATGCTGTACATCTGTACCAGTAGTCCTCGCCGGGGTATCAGTTGGAGTCAGACTGTCTGCATAAACACAGAGGGGCTTTCCTTTTACCCACCGCCCCTGTTTCTGCGTGTTTGTGAGGGGAAAGAGTGAGATTACTGTATTCATCCTGAGCTGAGCCGCTCTTAAATTTTCTCTATCTGCTGTGCGTCCTTGCCCTCTGCTCCAGTCCGGCTTATTTTATAACCACCGTGTCCTTGAGATCTGCTGAGATGAGGAGAGGACTGGACAGAGAGAGAAAAGGGGAAGAAAAACAGACACAACCTCTGACAGGGGTCTGACGGGGGTTTTTTTTTGTTTTTTTATTTTGGACAAAAGGAGCCACCAAATGGAAGATGTCACATTTATTGGAAGTTGTAAGATACTGTGATGGAGTCGATACAGTATTGTATGTGTCAAAACTATTTGCGGATGACGTCAGCTGGGTCACACACACTCGGTCTGTGCTGAAGATGATCCTTTTCCACTCTGCTAAGTAAACTGTATCACACTGTTTACCCATTCCCACTGGCTGCAACCCAAACCTTCATATCTAGCTTCCCATCAACATACTGGAGGCTGCGAGGAGTGTGTGTATATTGAGTAGTGTATTAGTAATTTCTCTCCAGCTGTACTCATCTGTTTAGGACTTTGTACAGTGCTGCATATACAGTATTTCCCTTAAGTATTTATGTTGAACTGTGATGCTCTTGGTTCTTTGTGTGTGATTCTCATGCCTCCAAGGTGACAGCCCTGTTGTATGTGTACTGCTGTTGTAAGTTTTGCAGCCTATGGTTTGGAACTGGAAGCTTAAACTGTAAAGCTGCCGCTGCGGTTATAAACCACAGAAGTGATAGTCCACACTAATTTCCCCATACAAGCTCAGCTCTGAAAGCAGTACCTCAGTTTTGTGCACGTGCAGGTGTTGTTTTACTTGAATATTCCCTTTTTTTTCAGGCCTCATCCCCGCTCTGCGAACCCATCATCCCCTCTTCCTGTCCCACTGCCTCTCTCTTTCTTTCTCCCTGTTGAAGTTTGTTTAGATGGAGAGATAATGGGGAAGTATATTTAGACAACATATATTCCACTGTCTGAACACTAAGCTCAGAGAGGGTGAGAGAGACAGTGGAAGAGAAAGAGCGACCAGAGATCGAGGCAAAAAGAGAAACAGAAAAGCAGCTAGAGACAAATGAGAGATAACGACCAAAATAGTAAGGAGAGATTAAGGGTGACTTAGGAGTTGGAGAGTGCTCAAGCATGACTTCAGGACAGGAATCAAAGAAGAGGAGATGGAGCATGAGGGAGACGAGACTGAAAAAAAAAACAGCGAGAGAGAGAGAGAGAGGCAGAGAGTACATGAGTGGCAACACGTCTCCCAGTTTTAGCTCCCCCTCTCTTTTCTGCCACTGTCTCCAGTCTAATCTCTCAAAGATAACTATGACAGACGGAAAGAGAGAGCAAGGGTGGAGAGAGAGAGGGTGGGAACTGCCTCCCTTTCCACTTTCTTTTTAAATATGTACAGTATATCTGTCTCCCTGCAATTATCAGACAGTAGCAAAAGAAAGGAGGCAAACAAGTGGCAGTAGCAGTGCTGAAAAATAAAGTTTAGCCCTTTTGGATAGCAGTCATGCACAGTGACTCATGCTTTCATACACATTATTGTACAGTAGCCATCCATAATTAATAAGATTAACATTTGCTTGTTTATCAAAATCAATCAAATTAATTGTTAAAATCAATTAGAAAATAGAAGATTTATAGATGTATTGATTACTTTTCTAATTTTTCTGATAAAATACCATCATCACTCATCATTCAGTGTGCTTACCAGAAAATAAAGGAAGCATAAAAGTAGAACGAAAAAGCATGATAAGAAAATATTATAGAAATCAATTTCTTCTTTGTGTCACAAAGAGAGACAGTAAGACAACACCCCTTCCCTCCTCTTCTTTCTCTAATTGGCACCAGAAAGTTTCCACAAATGTTGACAATATACTGTTTCTTTTCGAATGTTTCATATGATCTCTCACTGTATTTTGGAAACAATGACAGAATTCATTAAGCTCTGATGTGTCTGCTGCACCACTGAACCTGTCACTGCTCCCTAAGCTCTTGCAAAAATGATTTAAGGATGTTGGAGCTGAGGTAGCCTATAGCCAGGCTGAAGGACCACTGCTACGTTTTTGAAGTTTATTTATCGGCAGATTGATATACCTAGTTATGCATTACCTTCACTTCCCTGCAAGCTTGTGGAAAGATAAACATCCGGTCTGGGTCAATTGCTTCACGTGTGTGACTTCCTCACCGCTTCCACCCACTTAGTGAGATAAAATACATTCGGTATTGCACTTACATATTTGGTCAGGCACAAAACTGAACATGGTGTCGTGTCTGAACTGAAGTGACTCACAACATACCTTTTCCCTGATGCAAATATACAGAAGAATCCCTAATAGGCCACTTTTTTGTCATTCAGTTAATAGTTGGTTCACTCTGTACCTCTGCACCATATCCCTCTGTTTGGGTTGAGTCCCGCTGAAATGGAAACCCACAAAACAACATAATGGCATCTTAACAGTCCTGTTTTACTAATCCCTCTCTTGTGTCTGGAGGTTTTCAATTTTTTTTTTTAATTATTTATGCTGACTTGTGTTGCTACTTGTGTTACACCTGGCAAGCATATGGAGTCCCTTTGAGCTCACTACATACTACACAGCTTTTGAATTCTCCCTTGGACACACAAGGTGAAAGCAGGGATCCGGTATTTGACCTTTAGTCTTTGTTCTTGGCCATCTCCTATGAACCCCTTGACTTTGAAGGAGGTAGGGGCTTTGGGCTATTTGCTGTCAATGTCTTATTGAACTGGGAGAGGAATTTTTCCATGGTGAAACAATCTTCAGTGTTATTGTATGAAAATTTAGTGGCACCGTTGTAATATCTGGACCACAATTTGATTCCTTTAAAATGTCAGATTGTTTCGCAAAATAAAGACTTTTGGAAAGTTTTTCAAGGACAGAATAATAAAACTGTAGAATAGTTTTGACCACCACATTGGAAAAGTGTCATGTTGTTCATATTTACATAGAATTTAACAGTGGGTACATTTTTGTCTATATATGGCAGAGAAATATGACACCACGATGGGAAGTCACAATTTCAGAAGCACCGAAATTGTCCTTTTAACCCCTGAACTCCCAGAGACAGAAACCCCTCCCTCCCATCTGCAACTTAATATATGACCCCTTACTCAGGCTATGAGTTCATGTCTATAACTCTATTACACACACGTACACACACACACACACACCAGCTATGCCTGAAGCCTTTAACCCCTGTTCCATCCCCAATCTCTTACCTCAGAGTTAATGAGGAGCGGTGGACCCACCCACTTTCCCTTCCTGACTTTATCACCCATTTGTTTATCTCTGTCTACTTTTGTTGAAGGAATACTTCAACCTTTTCAGATATATGCTTTTTCACTTTCTTTCTGCAAGAAATTAGAAGATTGATATCCATCCATCAATCTAATATCCAGGTATAATTTTGTTTTTGGTTGATAGCCTGAACAGGAATTTTTGTTGGGAAACTATTTAGTGTGACAAGTCTGAGGACGCCTCTGACTGCAGGGAGCTACTCGGTGCCTCTGTTAGTAACAAGTTGATTGACTTATTGTTGGTGAGAAGTAAAAAAAAAAAAAAGACTCAGACTAAATTTTGACCTTGAACAATAAATAAAAGGAACAAGCCGATTCATTTGGGTGTATGAACATTTTTCGTGCTTTAAAGATCGACATTCATCTCATGTCTGTGTGTTAAGTATGGAGCTGGAGGCAGGATGAGGTTGGCCTAGCTTAGCATAAAGACCTTTATGCTTTTATGCTATATGCTATGCATAAAGACATTTTTACACTAAGATAGGAAAGAATTAGCCTGACTTGATCTGTAGTTCAAAGTATACACCTTCCAACAAGCTCTAAGTAATCTTCTCTGTACACAAACAGAAACATTCAATGTGAGTTTGAGTTGAAACCACAGGATTGTTACAGCTCTTCTCATTTCACATTAAGCATATTTCCCCAAATTGTGAACTATTCCTTTAAACCTGCTTATTGTGTTTCCACGTGGACACACTCCTCTTACTTTCTCCACATTTTTTGCTGGTTCCTCACCCCTATTCCCCTGTGAGATCCTCTGTATTCTCCACTCGTCTATTTGTCTGCCTATTCTCCAAGTGCTGAAGGACTTTTCATTTCCTCTTTTACCTTGAAGCAATCTTCTCTTTCTCTGACTTTTCCCCTCTGTTCCTTGTTTCCATGTACATGTCTCCCTACAGTGTGCGCCCATTGGGTTCCTCTCATAAATCTAACCTTCCTCAAGCTTACGTTTACACTTCTGGGTATGTATCTCCCGGGGAAGGTGCAGCAGTCAGTGCACTTGAACAAGTGAGCAGCAGGGGAAATAGCTAATCGCTCTTTGACTGTCTGACAGTCATGTGTTATATGGTCTGACCTCGGTTTCCTGGCCACATGGAAAGACGTTCATCACCCAGATGCATCTTCTCCTTCGCCAGGCAGACGCACAAAGACACAGCACTGAGTCACACACAGTCACACACACCTGAAGCAAACACATACGTTGTGCGATAATCCTACTATGCTCTCTCTCTCTCTCTCTCTCTCTCTTTCTGTGTCGCAGTCGGTGCAGACAAGCAGTGCGAGCTGACCTGCAGACCTGCCAGCTATCGTTTCTACGTCCGTCAGGCCGAACGTGTCAGAGATGGGACTCCCTGCTTCAACGTCAGCTCGAATGACGTGTGTGTGGAAGGACAATGTCTGGTGAGTGCATGTGTGAGATTTTTGCTTCAGGTGTCTGAGTCCAAGTCCCTCCTGTCTAGCCAGGGGTTGACAAAGTCCAGAACCTGGCTCTCTTAGTCTCACGTCTGGAGGCTGATTTAAGCCTGGCATTCAGATTCGGAGTGTCTCCAGTCTTTTTTTATTACCCTACTCTGGGCCTCTTTTCTCTGTATCTTTCCCTCTTTCTTTCATTTGCAATCTAACTTTCTGATTTCACCCTCATTCCACCCTCTTATTTCTGGCAGGAATCTGGCGAGCAACAGTTACCAATTTGCACAAACAACGGTGACATAAACACTGGCAATGGATGTGAAATGTCAACAAGAGTGGAATAGCTATTCTCTGCTCTGTCCCCACTCCTCCTCCCACCTCTCCCTTGTTCCCCTACCCCACTTTTCCCCCCATTGTCTGACCCATCACTCACATCTTTTCATGTTCCTCTCCTGCCAGACTGAAGGCTGCGATGGGACACTGGGCTCCGGCTCTGTTATTGACAAGTGTGGAGTGTGTGGTGGGCGGGACACCTCCTGTCGAAAGGTGACGGGAAGCTTCCAAAATGTCACGGTTCCCCTTGGTTACCACAAGATCCTGGACATCCCACCTGGAGCTACATTCATTAACATCACGGAGAGACGAGCAAGCCCTAACTACCTGGGTAAGATGTAATAGATACAAAACAAACATACACACACACACACACACACACACACACACAAATGAGGTTTAAGATTACTTGAATAATACCGTTTGCAGTTCCAATAAAAGTGAGACGCTGGCGAGGAAACTGCAGATTTGAGAATGAGATTTGGCCCATGGGTATGTGTGTGCTGGTTGAGACTGTAAATTTTGTGGCCTTGTAGACTCAGGGCAGATAAAGCTAGTATTGTTAGAGCCCAAAAGGAGCCAGTGAAGTGTGTACGTGTGAATGTTTGTCTTGCCAGCTCCCTGTTTGGTAATGAGACAGCACTCCAAAGTCTGTGTTTGTCAGTCTGAGAGTGTGTTTGAGGTTTACCTACGGGGGTTTCCTGAGAATTTACCGCTGTGTTGACTAAACAAGGTCAGAATGAGTAAAAAAAACACTTAAATCACGATCTTCTCCTCCCGTCTGACCTAATCCCCACCCCCTCTAATTTCTCCAGCCATGAGGAGTGGCACAGGGGCGTCAGTGGTGAATGGGCGTTGGGCTGTGGACCCGCCAGGGGAGTACCAGGCTGGGGGGACTACTTTCACCTACACACGACCTAGAGCACAAGCAGAGGGGGAGGAGGAGAAAGGAGAGTCCCTCAAAGCCCCAGGCCCCACCACCACACAGCTACAGCTATATGTAAGTACTGGAACACAGGAAGGCATTTATTTTAAACCCGTAAGTAAACATGAACCAGGGCATGACAAAATGAAGTTAATGATCATACACATACATGAGACATACATGTGTACACAGAGTATTTCGCATCTCTAGAAATATTGTTGTACGCCTCAAGGCTATGCTCTCCTGCTCTGTGTGAAGATGCTCCAGATAGTCAGCATTATTTTAGTATTATGGTGGGATAAAGACAGCTACGCTAATGCTTAGCCTGAGCCACATCAGACCATCCATGGCTTAATAATAACAACTCTAACCCCGAGCTAAGATCTTATTAAAGAGCAGGAGTCATGTGTAGCTTTACATCCAGTAGCTGCAGGGCAGGAGGAGGTAAAAACAGCAAGCACCCACCGAAGCCAGAGTTTGATCTCCTCTGGAATCACATGCATTTTTAAGGCTTAGTGGGTTATAGAAATAAGGCTGAAGGTTTGTAACCATGCCAGCGGCACTCTGAGGCTATAATGCTCATTACACGTTGGAAAAGAAATTGTTGGATGGATTAAAATAGAAAGACAAGTCTGCTATCTGTAGATCATAGCCTCTGCCGGGAAATCAAATGCCTGGGCTATCCATGTAGCTTTGGTGTGAAGACACTGACCATGAACTGGAATGTCCCTGGTTCAAGTGTGGCCGGGACCCTTGGTTCTATTTCTCTCTCATTTGTTTATATCCCATGTATCCATAATAAAGTCTTATAATAGCCAAAAAATGCTTTTCAAAAAGAAAGTTTGGACTGTGGGCGGTACCACAGGAAAAGCCATGCTGTTACCTAAATCAAACGGGTTTATCCCCTGAACACAAGAACATCAGACTCCTGCTGATTAAGTTTAGATGACCTTCACTATGTTAAGTCTTGTAGATGGGCTGCAGGGTTTCATAGTAAGAGGAGGAACACATAGTGACTAGCACACACCCTTCTGAGGCATCCCAGAGCGTGAGACTGAATGTAAATTTCTCTTTGGGGATGAGTTAAGTTGTTTTAGGGTGTTTTCTTGTCAGTGGCTACTTTTTCACTTTGCTTTGGTCTGCAGATCATTTTCCACAAGGAGAACCCGGGCATCGACTATGAGTTTTACATCCCTGTTGAGAAGAAGGAGGGAGAGAGGGAGAGGCTGACGGAGAGAGAGAGGGAGGTGGCCAGAGAGAGGCCGAGGGAGAGAGAGCCAGCGAGGGCACCCCTCCGCAGTACGTCTGTCGCACCTCAACTTTCTGTTCTGTTCTCCTCTCCTCTGATTGGCTTAAACTTTCTCAGCTGTCTACGCTACTGCATGCTCATTGACATTCAGGAAGTATTCAGACCCTTTGCCATGACACTTGAATTTTAGATCTTGAGTCTTCAAAAATAAAGTGGGAGAAATAGGAGTCACCTGAGCTAAATTTCAAAGGTTCTGAAACAGATTAAATTCTTTTTTCGCTTTCTCATTATGGGGTATTGAGTGTAGCTTGATGAGGAAAAAAATTATTTTGGGGGGATTTTAGTATACGTCTGCAACATTAAAAAAAAAAATTGAATGGTGGCAGAATTGAACCCTGAACCAAATGTAGATTTTACATTCTTCATTCTTTCCAAATTACTCAAGGAAACATCAGCTCATATCCTTGGAGAATGATTGATGTGTTTATGGATTGGGATGGGTGTGGTTGTGGGCCAAGTGGGAGGGATTACTGTATAAGTGTGTTTGCGTGTTTGTGTATGACCTAGATGGGAGGCTATCTGGTCCACATGTTCGCTGTCATGAGACCCTGACCTCATCATGACATCATTAGCATCTGACTCACCGCCGTTCTCCTTTTCTCAGTAATTCAACATTGGTGTTTTGCCTCTTTCCTCACACTTTATCGCTCTTTGGTCCTCCTCCTCCTCATGTCTGTTTCCCAATCTTTGCCTGTCTCTCCCACCTTTCCTGCCCTTTCAAATTGGTCTTTATGTCCATCTATTTTTTCTTATCTCCCAGGTCCTCTCACTGTGTCAGTAGAAGACCCTCCTCCTGCTTCTCTCCCTGTTTCGGTCTCTTCTTTCCCCTCCTCATCTTCCTCCTCCTCCTCCTCCTCCTCCTCCTCAGTATTTTCTCCCCCATCCTCAGACCGGTGGGCACCTGACAGGTTGCGCCCTCGAGGATCTGCACCCAACAGAAACGCTCGGATCCCCCCTCGCACTGACCTGCCACCGGATACTCAGCCACCATTTGTTTGGAGAAGAGGCGGACTCACAGAGTGTTCTGCTTCCTGTGGCAAAGGTCAGATTCTGATAAGACACATACATCGTCATACATGTGTCATTTTAAAATTAATTGTATACACAAAACATGCTTCTTTTCTTACTTTGGATGACATGATGTCTCCCTCCTGTGGTTGATGGGTGCAAATACGAGAACATGGAGCTGAAGCCCTTGTCAATCTGTCCATATCTCTGTCTCTGCAGGTTCTCAGTATAGAGTGATTCTGTGTATAAACCGCCATACGGACGAGGATGTCCCGGAGAGGAAGTGTGACTCTGCGGCCAAACCTGTTCCCGAGGAGGAGCCTTGTAACACACACCCCTGCCCGCCATTGTGAGCTTATACACACTTAACCTTGAAGAGATGCACCTTATATAGGCTTTGCTTTTCTGTTTTTATCTGCAAAAAAAAAAACTTCCCTGGAAGGGAAAAAAATGCTATTTTCCCACAGAAGCTTGTGCATTTTTCATAGCTGATGATTTGCTGCACAAAAACCACAAAAATCTTATCAAGTCATTTCTGTCTGTTCAAGTTCTTAAACTCTTATTTTCCTAAAACAAGTCAAAAATTCAGGGAGTGCAGCAATCTGTCTTTAGTCTTTCTTGTTTGAAGATAAATTAATTTCTGGAAAATTCTTGAAACTAGTTCCTTTCTACCATAAACATGTTGGCACTGGATGGAGACTTTTTTGTAGTGTCAGTTTCTTTCAAGTAAAAAGCATGAGTCATCGACAAATTATAGCCGTTGGTGCCAATTGAGAATGATGCTGACTGTGATGAGTTGAGGGAAGTTTCAAGACTAATTGATCATCAGATTATCATCGTATCAGATTATTATGATTGGAAACCAGTGGCCAACATGAAAGTAACGAAACATGTTCAAAAATCTAAAAACTCATAGTCATGCTTGGGTAATGTTGGACATCATTGTCATTGTGTGCATATATGATTTACATTTAATATTTGTAATTTGTAAGAAGACTGAAATAAATGGCGTACAGTAGCTATCTGCAGTGTCAAAATATGGATGAAAGCAGTCGTTTTTCTGCATAAACAAACTGTAATATCTGTGATGGATTATTTAGATATTGAAGACGTTTGACCTTGTGTGATTTTCCAATAACATTTACCTTTAATTTAATTTGTCCCTCTCTTTGTCCCCTTCACTGTCTGTGTGATAGCTGGGAGGCCAGTGCATGGTCAGAGTGCAGTGTGTCCTGTGGCCCCGGGGTGCAGCAGAGACAGCTTCAGTGCAGACAGAGCTTTGGGAACCGCTCCACCATGGTCCACCCACAGCGCTGTGCCAGCCTCACCCCACCAGAGTCAACACAGGCCTGTCAACTTGGCCTCTGCTCCCACTGGGAGGTCAGCTCCGATTGGAGCACGGTAGGTTCATAATTCTAGTACATGACCGGGAACTGCATCTGCTCATATATCAACAGACATGGTTACAAGAAGCCTGTATCCCAGTATCTGTAAATATAACACAGACAGAAAGAGAGAGTGGGTGCGGTCTGGTTAAAATAAGCACAAGTGGTTTCTATCATAAATTTTAAAATGCCTTCATTAGGTCAGCCTGCAAGTATGTGATTACTTTTCAACTCAGAGACCACTGCAGACTGTGTGCCACGGGTTGGGTTGCAGCAAATAATTTTCTAAAAATGTTTAATTGTTAATGTTTCAAATGTTTTTTTGTTTTGTTTTTATTTTTTATTAGTTACACATTTTGGGACAATTGAACTATTATAATAGTTATGAATCATAAGAAAAGCAAATGCTCTGAATTGGTGAAACCAACAAACAAAACTGTTTTAGGATAGTTAGTATAGATAGTATATTTTAACATGAGTTTATATTTTTATTCATAATTTAACTTTCTCATATCTGTTTTATATTTATATCATGTATTTATGTGCTTTATGTGTTTTATCTTGTGTTTATTACTGCTGCACAACCAGTTGGCTTTTGGTACGAATGAAGCGATAGAATTTGATTGATAATCAAACATCGGGCTTTTTTTCTTTTAGGATTTGATCTAGATTGCATTGGCCCTTTCTTTCATCTGTTTCTTCTCGTTCTTGTTTTTCTCCTCTCTGTCTCTCACAGTGCTCAGTGGACTGTGGACTAGGGAGGAGGACAAGGGGTGTGCGTTGCGTCAGCGACCAAGGCAGCGTGGTGAACGACAAGGAGTGCAACTCCAGGCTCCGTCCACAGGGAAGTGAGGAGTGCAACATGGGACCCTGTGTAACCAACTGGTACTTCACCGACTGGTCCAACACTGTGAGTAACACCCATACACAGACACAAAGGAACAAACGCTCACAGCACTTCACAGTAATCCTCAACACGATCTTCCACTTTGTTTCTGTCAGTGTTTGGCACAGTGTGGCCCCGGGGTGCAGAGGAGAGAGGTGGTGTGTCTGACTCGAGGAGGGGTCAGAGAGGGTAAAGGAGGAGGGGACTGTGTTGGGGAAAAACCGGCAGAGATGAAGGCCTGTAATGGGGGTCCCTGTGTGCCAACAGCCATGTGGTACAGCAGCCCCTGGACACAGGTAGGAAGGAGGAAATAGAGAAGGAAGAAAATACACAGACCTACTTTGTTTGGTTTTGGTTTTTTATTTATATTTCTCTATTTAATTTCATGTCAAATTCTGCTTCTCGTATAAAGACAGTGACAAACAGATTGCTGATGTTGTGCAGGAATTCAAACTTTCTTTCTTTAATTTACCATTTAACATTATTTAACTTAAATTTATGTTTTGTATAGTCTTTTGTGTCACCTTGCATCCTATTCGATTCTCTTTTTTGTATATAAGGGTTTTCTCTCTTTATTTTGAAGTAGTATAACATTGATTTTGCACTGAATACAGCTCCTGTATTCCTGGTGTAGATTATATGACTGATTTTTGGTTCTTTTTCCAGTGTAACGTCCCGTGTGGAAATGGAACTCAGCGACGAGACATCATTTGTGTCAACAAGATGGGGAATGATTTTACTGTCGCACCAGCCAATGAGTGTGCTCATCTGGACAAGCCTGCTGCGGTCCAGGAGTGTGAGATGGGAGAGTGTCAGCCCCAGTGGTTCACGACAGAGTGGAGCGCGGTGAGAGAGAAGGAATAAAATAGAAATTACAGGACAGAAGAAGCAAAAGCGGCCAGGACAACTCCAGTACAAGTGTCAGAAGATTGTTGGCGTATTTGGTGCGAGTAACAACATATTATTATGATATCATTAACTCTCTTTCTGTGTCTCTGCTGTTGTTCTCAGTGCTCACGCTCTTGTGGGAAAGGCTTACAGATGAGGGAGGTACGATGTCTAACACCAGACAAAAAGCACAGCCCTGAATGTGATTCCAACACCAAACCTGAACAGGAGCAAATCTGCAACACAATACCCTGCAGTCCACAAGTCTCAGGTTGGTGTGTGTGTGTGTGTGTGTGTGTGTGTTGATGTGACAGCGCATTTATGTGTGTCTTGGCTCTCTTCCTACCAGCATCTCTCTCCTCCTCTTTAATCACAGATGAGAACTGCCGGGACAGACGCCATAACTGTGTGATGGTGGTGCAGGCCAGGTTGTGCGTCTACCACTACTACAAGACCGCCTGTTGTGCCTCGTGTACCCAGAGTGCTCAGCGTGCGAAGAGGCAATGACCTGCCAAGCACAGACAGCCTAAGTGTGCAGGAAGTTGAGTATTAGGTCAAAAGGGCTGATCACCCTTTAAATGATGAGTCTGTAGAAATGGACAGCCCAGAGTAGATATGTGATGGCATGATATTCAGATAACATTCAGCTATTTTCTCCTGAGTCTTCAGGTAAAACACTGTGAAAGCAGCCGGTTCCTTTTACTAGTTCTCCGCATAAAGTTTTACATCGTCTCTTAGAACCACATATTCCACTGAGTTTGCTTCTAGTTACTTTGTGCATGAGCTTTAACAGGTTCATAATGTGTCACACAGGGCTGAGTGATGCATTTACTGTGATTTCCACTCATGAAGGCTCATTTCTATGGCTGAGAGATGATAATGGAAGGTCCCCGCTGAGGACACAGCCGTGGTTCAACAGCAAATTTAGCTTTTGTTAAGATTCCTCCTAATCTACAGGATCTTGAGACAGATTTAGTCAGACATGCATACCACTAATTATGTGCTGAACAAATAATTACCATGTGTGCTAGATAAAGTGTTTATACTGTAGTTCTGTGTGTGCTGAAGATCTACTGGAATAGATCTACTGTTTCTCTGTACGCAGCAGATGTCCCCCGCTGAGCTACAGTGGCTACCCCCAACTGAGCTAGAAGGATTTCAATTACATATTGTATGTTTTTCTGTTGTTTTTTTTTTCTGTTTGCCAAAAATATTTCCTCAAGTGTCCTCTTATTGTTCAGTTCAGTATTTGGACAGACAAACCAAAGGAGTGGGGTGACCATGGCAGTAAGTGACCAAATAAAATATATCAGAGCAGGAAGACAGAGGTGAGGAGCTTCCTGAACAAGAAGGATATTAGACAGAGATGGTAATCAAGCAGCACAGACTCTGTACAGTCCTTCAACGTATTCATGTTAACATACATGTGTTAAAATACATCATTAAGGTGTGAAGACTCATAGTTGCAGTTATGGTTTTACTAAACGAAAGACAATGGTGCTCAATAAATAGATTTTTTTTTATGACATTATCAAGTGATAAGACT
This sequence comes from Seriola aureovittata, assembly GCF_021018895.1. NCBI lineage: Eukaryota > Metazoa > Chordata > Actinopteri > Carangiformes > Carangidae > Seriola > Seriola aureovittata. Next base: position 12,255,014 of record NC_079370.1, on the reverse strand, counting down.
GAAGTTGGTCGTATACTTTTCTTCTTTTCAACAAATCACATGGAAATACTAAATCCATCAATGTATTAGTCTGCCTCTTAAGACTTTCTGACTTGCCAACCATGTCTCTGACACTCCGACCCAAGTCCACTTGTTCTTGCTGAAGATTTGAAGCTTTAAATGGCTCACAAATATATAGTGTAATTTTTTTAAAGGCTCTGTAATTTTCTAAAATAGTTGGGCACTGTAAAGAGTGAATTGTGCATTTGTTAGGGAATATTTTCTGCTGTGGTATAACACACATTAGTGAGATTGTTTCAAAATAAACTACAGTGCATATGTCCATCATAATGAAGGAACATGTCACTCAGTGCAACATTATTTTTTAATAGTTTTTGATAACAGTGAAGCTCAATAACAGAGAAAAAAGTTAGAAAAGGCTGGGGTTTTTGAGCCAATACATGTTAGTTTCAAGTCATTGGTAGTTTTGGTCTTTTCATGGGATTTGTTGACAATAGGAAAAACAGAATGTCTCCTTTAACCATGACCTTGGTGACGCACAGGTTTGGTGATGTAAAATGAGTCAATCCTGACTGACCTAATTTTTCATTTTAGTGATCATATGGCACAATGACAAAAAAATCACATTTTAATGTCCACCTTGTTTCCTCACCTCATCTCAATACATCCTTTCCACCATCGCCTCCTTGGGAGGAGAGGATGAGTCTGTCCTATGAGAAAAGGTGAAGCCAGAATTTAAAAAAACCTTATGAAGACTAGGAAAGCTGCTTTCTTATAATAGTCTTTTATTAAATTCAGTTGATACAGATCTAATGCAACCATTCTGCTTTGACCTGAAAGTAAATATTTTGCATATTGAAGTGGCAACCTCTGTATATGTGTGTAAGTACTCTTTATGCTTTTTCTCTTTCTCTTACACTGACTCTTTTTTACTTAGCTCTCTTTTTTTCCTTTTCCAACCCCTCCCACCAAGAAGCATATACTCACACTCTGCCCACTCAAAGGTGAGGAGGAGTCTGTATATTTGTCAGATATGTTTTAATGTCTATAATTTCTTTTGAACATAGTCGGTGCTTATGTTTTATTACTGAGTAGAGTTATCAGAAGTGTTGTTGTAGGCTGCATTTATTCACATCTAATTGTCATATAACGATTGTATTTTGCTTTTGAAAAGTACACATGAACTGTGGATGTTTGTGATATGGACGTGTGTGTGTGCATGCGTGTGTGTATGGTTGTGTGTTTTGCGATCATGGCTTTGAATGTGTCATTCTTGTCTCTAATCCCTCGTAGTAGAAATTACATTTTATATAAAAACAAAAAAAGGATAGTAATTTATCTATTATCTAAAGAACATGTAATTTATTTTCTGTTTTAAGAGGCTGTAGCATTTTTTTTTTTGTTACCACCAGAGTTTATGAGATTGTTATTATTGATACATGGATGGATTTTTTTTTTTATCATGTAAAAACAAAAAACAGTGTGGGAAAATTATTGAATTAAAAACTTTCATTTTAAATAAAACTGAAACAACAGAGACATTAAGTGGTGTCATGTTTTGTTTTGTTTTTTGTCCAGTGAATGAGATTGATACATCCAGTTTCCTCCAAGTGATGGCGCCATTGAGTCTCTGAATGACCAGGTTCAGTTGTCCTCAGATATTAGTCTCCTACAGGGTAAATGTCTGTTTTTAGTGGTAAGTCTGTATTTAGACTGGTTGTGTGCTTGTTGTATTTACCTTTATTTAAGAAGTCTCCAAAGAGCTGGCCAAAATGGCACAGTAAAATCAGTAATTTTACCACATTCCTGTATAGAACAATTAACAGTATAGGACCTGAAAGACATTAAATAACCAATAAACATTGTTTAAACGATCACATTCCTCATTAAGCCTGTTTCATGTGCATTGTTGTTTTTAATTTTTTGATACAAAGACCAAGTTTCCAAATGAAGTCCACAGTGGATAATGTGAAGAAAAAAAAAAGCCTAGTTGAGAAAGGTCAGATACGTCTTGCTGCCTGAGGTGTAAATGTAGGAGTGGCTGGAGGAGTAGGAGTATGATGAGCAGAGCCAAGGCAGGGAAAAAGAGTTTGAAAGTTTAAAGGGCATAGCAACTTTGTTCAACTATATTGTTGCTAAAGTACAGTAATGTATTGTAGGCCTGTGGCAAGGCATGGTGTAGAAACAATGGTCATGAGCCCTATATGAATACTCTTCATAGACTTTTTTTTTAAGTATTACATAGCCTAATCCTTGAATCAGCTGGTACAATGATACCTATCATATAACTATGGAATGTAAACTATAGTAGAGCCTGCCAGGTGATACTTAATCTGTTTCTACAAATTTTTTGTTGGCTATTGGCCGAGGGTTTTTTTTTTTTCATGCATTGGCTAGATCAGTGATAATTACATTAAAATAATTAAATCTTGAAGCTGTAAAGTTTTATAAAACTGTATCTGTAATTTGTTTACTGCTGTGGATGTGCATTGCTTACATAGTAACATAGAGTTGAAGTTTTTCTCTTCTCGGCATCCCTGGTCTTGCATTTGCGTGCGTTGTTTCTTCTTCATCGTGCAGGGAGGCTTAACAACCCTGGTGGCGTGCTGCCTGCACACCGTTCACATCCACACGGCGCAGCGGGCATTGCGTGCCTCTTCTGCCGGTGCTGGGTTTGTAAGAAGCCCCTAGTGAGGTGATATATACATGCAAGTTTGTGTGTGTGTGTGTGTGTGTGTGTGTGTGTGTGTGTGTGTGTGTGTATGGGCAGGGTGTATATGGTGAATGGATGTGGCGGGGGATGCTGGCTCACAGAGGGCACGAGGCAAGGCAAGCAGATGGTGACCTTTTGGAGTAGATTACCATGAACCCTATGACTCTCTCTTTCCACTTAGTCTCTTACCAAGACTCTGATCACGCACACACATCTTATAGATTAGAAAAGGGTGTGATATTGCTGTTTAGCAATGGAAGCATCCTGTCTTTACATAGTAGCCCAATGTCGGCCGGTTTTCCAAAGTACAGACTGTAAAGTAGGCCAACTCCAACCCGGAGCTATCTCTCCTTCCCTCTGTCACACATTTACTCTGTGTGGGTGTGAGCGTGTTCTCTGGATCGGGCGTGAACAGCTGTAGTAGTCGTGACTGCGTGCTCGACGTCGGCGGCGCGCTTTCGGATTCACTTCGTCAAGTCAAGAGGCATCGTTTCAGCACCAAGGCCAGGGCTCGCGGCTAGAACAATAGGCGGCTCCGCGCACGGTGTAGCCTAGGCAACGTCTGAAAAGTTTCTCCCGCAAACCGTCGCTCAGTCAAAGCGATTAAAAATACTTCAAATGCTTCTGAAAATTCGTATTGTGGATATATACATAGCACGTAGCAGCGTTGAGTTTAACGAGTTTAGCCGTAACGGTAGTTGAGTAAGTGAGAGACGATATTGGTTTTTTTTCGTGTGAGTACGGTGATGAAAGTTATTGACGGTCCCTGTGAGTTACGTCACAGGCTAGCAACCGCTTTGGTGCTAGGAGGGGGAGGGGGAGAAAGAGAGTAGGGGAGATACCGGTAAAGGACGTGGAAAGCCATCCAGCCGTTGGACGGGAGAGACACCACAAGAAAACAGAAAATAGCGAGAATATTAAGTGAGAATAGCCTCCACTAACAGTTGAAACAGCAACGAAAGGCAGAAAGAGGCTGTTACAAGAGTACAAGCAAGTTTAAACAGTTGGAAGTTACCCAAAATTTAAGCTGGTTAGCCCGTTATCACTTTGTAATTTAACAGGAATTAAGAGTGGACTTTCGTGAAAGTGATAACTAACTAGCTAGCTCGGTGCACTCTGGATTTCGAGAGTCGGGAGGTTGGTTGAGTTTGAGTGGGACCCGTGACAAGCTTTAATATAGAGTCACCTGCCAGGACTCTCCTCCGCCACCTCCAGACCTGAAACACGGGGTTTTTGTAAAAACACAGCCGAGTCTATAGTGTCTGTACAGCGAGGAGGAGGAGTGGGAGAGTAGTACGGCAGGCACAAAGAGCGGAGAGCATCCAGAGAAGGGAGGAAGGAGGACGGCACGGAGGGAGCGCGGTGAGGACAACAACGGGGACCCAACGGAGAGCATCCCTCTTTAATTTCTGATCTGCACAGGCAAGACTGTGCTCATAAGCATCATCTGTAAACGGTAAGCGCTTTAATGTATGTGCTCTGTTAATTTCCTTGTGTTGTTTTGTTCTGGTGCGTGTGTATGTGTCCGTGTGTGTGTGTGTGTGTGTGCGTGTGTGTGTCCGTGTGTGTGTGCGTGCGAGTGTGCGTGTCTGTGTGTGTGTGTGTGTGTATACATATGTGTGTGTACATTGAGGGGAGATCGGACAAAGAGCAAGGGAGCCCCATGACATCCGTGTGTATGCTGTAACCTACAGCTGGCTAAACAAAGAAACCGCTCTATTGCAATGATTTACCCCCAGTCACGCTGTTTCTTCTCTTTTTTATGTGTAGGGACCCTGAACGCCGTTTATCCATCAAAAGGTAATGCATGCTTACAGATATTTTCTCCATATATACATTTTTTTTTTCTTTAATTGGGGTAAAAAGTGCCATTATTGTTTTTTGATTGGCTAATTAACATTTGCATAATTGTTTTTCCAGAAGCCACTGGAGCCCTTTGTCATCCGATTGGGCAATAAATATTCAAAATTATTACGCAAATAGTCTTTAAATTTATTTACATAATGGTGGCACACATATTACAGTCTAAGGGCACATCCAAATAAGATATTTTGTTAAGAATTTATGCTAGTAATATTTTTTATTTTTTATTCTTTTCTAACCTAGAAATATTCTAATACTATTATAAATGTCATATTGTAAACATAAGTTCCTTAGGGAATATTACAAACATAATGGCGATTCTATACAAGTTTTTAAATCTATAAAGTGTATTCATTATGAATTGATTGTTCTATACCATAAGCCACTAAATTAATGTTTTGAGGTTTATTATTGTGATTTTTGATCATGGTCTTCCTCTGTTTTGTTTTTGTCTCCACCTTTCCGGATGGGACCAAAAGACCCATCAAGCATCTCGTTGCTTCTCTCGAGGGATACCTGCTTCTGATCTGTTTGCCCCTCAGCCCCTGCAGTACCCAGTCGCCCTCTCCACTCTGTCCCGATGAAGGAGGCCGACGCCATCAAGCTGTTTGTGGGGCAGATTCCCCGGAATCTGGAAGAGAAGGACCTCAAGCCTATTTTTGAGCAGTTTGGCAAGATCTATGAGCTAACTGTGATTAAGGACAAATACACTGGCATGCACAAAGGTAGGTCTTGCCATTATAGCACAGCCTAAACATAGAAATACAAATAGATAGATAAATAGATAGATAGATGGATAGATGGATAGATGTGACAGTAAGGCAGATAGATGGGTGGATTTTCCTGCACTGAGTGTCACTTGTCTCCATGGAAACTGTCACACCTCCTCTCGTCTTCATCTCCCGTTAACACTGCAATGTGAGATCAATATGACAGGCAAACAAACTCAGTTACTACATGAACGCTGTGAATCGAAAGCGCTTTTATGCATGAGTATGATTGTTGCAAAGATAAACTGCCTATGTGGACAAAACATGCTTGTTTATGTTCCACAGAATAGGATATATAAAGGTGTGATGGATAGCTTTATAATATAAGATATATTATTGAGAGTCTCCTGATTATGTTAAAGATTAAGAGTCTTTAAATAATGGCTACTTGTAACAAAAGATCAGGAATAAATTGTAGCAAACACACACACACTCTCTCTTTCTCTCTCTCTCTCTCTCTCTCTCTCACACACACACACACACACACACAAACACACACACACACGGTGACCTGGGGTCCTGTGTGTTATGAACCAGATTAGGCTGTATGCTCCAATCAGTGTAATGGGCCTGTAAGCCTGGGTGACACAGGGGAAAGAATCTGTTGTTTTGAGAATCCCCACGGTCACAGTAAGCCCCTCTTAAAAGCAATGAGATGGGCCATAAGATGCATGTGTGCCTGTGTGTGTGTCGGTTGTGTACTTTCCTATGTGTGCTTTAGTTTCTTTCTGTATGTATTTTATTTATCTTGTGGCATTATGGTGAGTCATTCTCAATTCCTCAGATGTACACTCTGCGTGAATGTTTCCTTCCTAATGGTCAAATCTTCTCTTCTTTACTCTGAATCTACATTAGTCTATCTGAGATGTCACTGGGATGCTAACCTGCTGCTAATCTTGTTGTCTTAGTGCTGGTGACAGGTGTAGTAAACAGCTCTGGCCAGCCAGCTCTACTACCTACCCCTCCCTCATACACACAGACACAGGTACAGCACATAGGAAAACAGAGGGAGTGTATTTGGAGTGATCGTGAGGCATGCATAGTGGTTGGTATAGGGCAGGAACCTGACTGTGCCAGCCTGTAAGGCCTTGTTAGCCCCGCGCACGTCTGTGGTGCTGTCGTGTGCTGACTCGTGCCGTGCCGTTCTGAAATGTGCCGTGCTGTGGAGTGTCTTTCTCTGCTCTAGAGTGCATCATCATGGTGTTGTCAAGTATCATCACAGTGCATGAATATGTATTTTTTTAATCCTTTCGCACAGTGATAATTCAGACTAGGTGACAAGTAACTAGGGAAGGCATCAGAAAAGGAGAAGTTTAAATGATTAAAATGGTGTGTGGCTATGTGTTTGTAGGGGAGTGATACAGAGACAGAGATGGAGAATGACAAATCTTGGAGCTACTCACTGAACTTCTCTA